>NC_090655.1:36573977-36873977 GCF_040937935.1 Hyperolius riggenbachi | reverse complement strand
TCCTTACAAAATTTGCCTCAAATAGACCTTTTAAGTTTGGTGTAATGTCAATTCCCAAATACCAAAGCGGGCCCTTGGTCCAAAGGAACGCAAACCGTGCACGACAATCATGAACCATGGTATCATCAAGGGAGATGTTCAGAGCATTGGATTTGTGAAAGTTAATCTTAAGATTTGATCGTGTCCCAAACTCTTCAAATTTCCGAGTTAAATTAGGGAGGGAAATATGTGGGTCTTGAAGAAAGAACAGTAGATCATCTGCAAATGCAGCAAGCAACCACATGATATTCTCTGCTGATCCACAGTCCATGGGTATTTTCATCCGCTCTGGTGGCGTTCAGGAACGGTTCCAAGGTAAGTATGTAAAACAGTGGGGAGAGGGGACACCCCTGCCTTGTGAAATTTGTGATTTGAAACGGGGACGATAGTACCCCATTTGCCCTCACCCTGGCCGAGGGGTTAGAATAGAGGAGTCACACCCATTTCTCCATTGCTGCTCCAACATTGAGGCGTGACAGGGTGGCATGGATAAAATCCCACGCCACCCTGTCAAAGTCCTTCTCGGCATCTGTGGATAACAGGAAGGCCTTTGTAGCTGTTTTCTTGGCATGTGCTATTAGATTTACAGTCCTCATAACATTGTCCTTGGCCTCTCTACCTGGTACAAACCCAGTTTGATCCAAATCGACTAGATCGGGTATATATGGCATCAATCTGTTTGCCAAAATCTTAGCAAGAAGTTTGGCATCCAAGTTTAAAAGGAATATGGGCCTAGAATTGGAACATTTTTGCGAATCTTTGCCCTGTTTTAGGATCACAGCTATGTGGGCTTCTAAGAACTGCTTCTCTGGAGAAGTATCTGGAGTAATTGAGTTGAAAGCCGATATAAATGCGGGAGAAATGTATTTATTTGTATGTGTGTTAAAGAGGAACGGTCATGAAAATCTTACAATGTAAGTTATGCGATCCTGCTGATCTGTGGTTGTGGGAGGTGTGATGCAGTTGCAAGAAATCCTTCAGGTCTACGGGGATAGAGATGGTAAATGAGATGGCCATCTTCCCGGCTGGTGTGAAAATTGTACAGTTTTCCGAACTGGGCTGCTAAGATGCACTTCCTTCTGAATTTGGATGCGCATGCTTCCATGCTGCATAGGATTTGCATTAAACCTGCATGCAAGCCAGAATTATCAGCATCTCATTGGTCATTTCTACTGATGATGTATTTTTGTATGAGGTGATCACAAAGGACGCTCTAGTGATACGTAGGTGAGCGTAAATTCTGGTTGTACAAGCCGCCACTTAAGTACATTAAAGAGGAACTCCAGTGAAAATAATGTAATAAAAAAGTGCTTAATTTTTACACTAATTATGTATAAATCATTTAGTCAGCGTTTGCTCATTGTAAATTCTTTCCTCTCCCCGATTTACATTCAGACAGTACATGGAGACATTTTTACTGCTGGCAGGTGATGTAGCTGCTGCTTGCTTTTTTTGGCAGTTGGAAACAGCTGTAAACAGCTATTTCCCACAATGCAACAAGGTTCACAGACAGGAAACTGCCAAGAGTACGTACTCAGAATTTATTTGTGGGAGGGGTTTCACCACAATATCAGTCATACAGCACCCCCTGATGGTCTATTTGTGAAAAGGAATAGATTTCTCATGTAAATGGTGGTATCCGCTACTGATTGGGATAAAGTTCAATTATTGGTCGGAGTTTCTCTTTAACCTCTCACCATCAGATATTACTGAATGGCTACCACTATTATCTGGTCACTGCAGGTTTGTGAATGACACCCTCCCCCCTTTCCTTACCCGCTTGTCAATGTCGTTGTGTTGCAGCTGGACGAAGCGAGCGCTGATTGCAGCAATGTAGCTCTGTTGGTTGGAGAATGCCACTCGACCAGCCCCTTTTGGGTACTTCAGTTCCGGATCCGTATCGATGCCGGCATAGCAGACGCCCCCATAGAGCCGATCCATGATCATCGCCAATTCAACTGAAAGAACAAGAAAGTGAGAATTATTATAGAACATTTTTTTATTGCAAAGGTGTAAAAAAAACTTGAATATGGTATCGGATAGTGGGCAGCAGTATCAGAATAAAGTGGGCAGAAAAGCTAATACTTCAACAGCGTCCTGTCAGTGCAGATCATTTAGTTTTATTATTATACACCGCCGACATCTTCTGCAGCGCTGTAGAGTATATGGTCTTGACACTAAAGCTGGCTATACACTAGGCCGATTCCCAGCCGATCGACAGCAGATTCGATCACTGGGATCGAATCTGCTGTCACATCGTAAACGCTACACGCTAAATTTCGATCTATTTCATCCCGAAATAGATCGAACCAGTCGATCGCTCCGTGCGGGAAATTACCGTCGATCGCCTGCGGGTAGGGAGCGCGTCGCTAGCGGCGTTCGAGTGCCCGACGACCGACGCAATACAGCTGCAATACATTACCTGCTCCGCCGGCGCGACTCCCCAGGTCTCTGCTGTCTTCTCCGCTCTGGTCTGGTCTCCGGGTCCAGCATGCTGCACTTCTTCCTGTCCTGGCAGGAAGTTTTAACAGTAGAGGGCGCTCTACTGTTTAAACTTCCCCCAGACAGGAAGAAGTGAAGCATGCTGGACCCGGAGACCAGACCAGAGTGGAGGAGATGACACCGGAGACCTGGGGAGTCGCGCCGGCGGAACAGGTAATGTATGGGGGGGGGGGGGATGAGGCGCGGCAGCACCACCACCACCACAGATTGTGAACGGTTTCAGGCTGAAATCAATTCACAATCTGTTTGCAGTAAAGGTAGCCATACGATCCCTCTCTGATCAGATTCGATCAGAGAGGGATCTATCTGTATGGCTACCTTAACTGTCCCTCAGAGGGGCTCACAATCTACTCCCTACCATAGTCATTTGTCTTGGTATGTATCGTGTAGTGCATGTATCGTAGTCTAGGGACAATTTACTTATCTGTATGTTTTTGGAATATGGGAGGAAACCGGAGTGCCCTGAGAAAACCTGGGCTGTGGAGTTGATACAAAAATCATCCGACACCAACTCCTCAGTTTATGAAACTACCGACTCCAGGTACCCATAATTGCTCCGACTTCTCGACTCAGACTCCTTAGTCTAATTTTTACAAAGGCTATGTATTTGGTTCAAAAATCATCCTACATATGGAGAACATACAAACTCAATGCATGATAGTGCCTGGGATTTGAACCGGGGACCCAGCACTACAAGGTGAGAGTGCTAACCACTACACCACCGTGTTGCCCTTTAGATATTCGTTCGGATATGCTAGAGGTGGGGTCTGGCCAAACTGCATCACAGCAAGAAGATCTGGTCTCTCTACTCAGTCTGAGCACTGATAAGAACCATGGATAATCCACTCATACGGTACATCTTGGCTTTGGGGCCACCTCCAAGCAGGCAAAACAGAGTGTAGGTAAGAAATAATATGTAATATAAGATTGGTCACAGTACTGTAAAGGCAAATATACGGATTTCCTTTCATGGACTGAGGTAGAGATTAAAAACAAATGCATGCATCTCAAAATTACCAAGGCCTTACCCAGATTATTGGTTTTTTTTTCATGTGCCACACCAGAAAAAGGAGGCTATGGAGAACTTTAGATAGTCACTGAGTGCGAACACCAATGAATATATCAAACTTCATCATAACATAGGCTAGTTTCCTTTGGTGAGTATCTACTGTAGATGTTACAGATTATACCATTATCGCTTAGGAATCACAAGGGGTATTTAAGAACCTCAAAGAACAGAAGTTCCATTTCATCGAACATATCTTGATCAAGGTGGACTATACTTACCAGCCCGTAATGGTCGCGGAACTCCCCCGACAAATATTGTTTTCCTTGGATCTAAAGGTTGAGAGCCGTCCATCACAAAGTCACTGTCACTGAGGTTCCAGGGTCGGATCTGGACCTGCGAGGACACAACATCATAAACACAAAGCTACAGCATGCTGCAGTAATGCAACTCCAACAGGAATGAGAAAGAACAGATGCTGCCAACTTTTATTCTAATTCTTTATTCTAATTCTTACAACCTTTCTACTATTTTCAGGTGGGAGAGCCTTCAGCACCTCCCGTGGTACATCAGGATAACAGGCTGGGCTTCTAATTGCAACAGGAACCTCAATGTTGGGATCAAATTAAAGGAAATTACTAAAAAGGTTCTGGTGTTGCATAGTCCCGAGGCTGTATCATTTTTACTTTGATTCAGTAGCCGATTGCAGTATTGAAGCACAAACAAACAGGGCTGTGGAGTCGGGACAAACATTTTCGACTCCAACTCCTCAGTTTATGAAACCATGACTCCAACTCCGGGTACCCACAAAATGGCTCAGACTCCTCAACTCCTTAGCCTAATACTTAACAGGGCTGTGGATTTTGTACAAAAATCATCCGACTCCTCAGTTTATGAAATCACCGACTCCAACTCCGGGTGCCCAAAATTGCCCCGACTCCACAGCCCAGCAATCAAAGCACAGCAAGGTATCCTTATGAAAGGCTGATCTCAATGTAGGAATAGACCAAAGAATCAATCAGAAAACAAAAGCATCTTTCCATGGTCGAATAGAGTATGGTCAGCTTTAGTTATTGCATACCTACATCGTTAGTTTGGATTTGATGGACTTTATTTTTCAACCAATCAGAATAAAATAAAAAACAAATAAGTCAACATTAGGTACATTTCTGTCCTGCACCCTCACATATCTCAAACAACCCCCCCTTTCAAAAAAAGAACCCTTTACAAGGCTTAGGTCA
Source organism: Hyperolius riggenbachi (assembly GCF_040937935.1). Taxonomy (NCBI): domain Eukaryota; kingdom Metazoa; phylum Chordata; class Amphibia; order Anura; family Hyperoliidae; genus Hyperolius; species Hyperolius riggenbachi. Next base: position 36,869,189 of record NC_090655.1, on the reverse strand, counting down.
GTTAATTTTTAAGGGTAAACAATTCCTTCCCAACTCCAGGAGGCAGGTGGATAAAATCCCTGGATCGTCACTACTGGGAATTGCCTAGTAATTCTAGTCATGGATGTCCTTCATGCAAGGAAAGCATCCAAGCCCCCTTCAAATGCAGATATAGACTGTCACAATGGTTTTCTGTGATTATTCTTATATCACACATTTTAACAACTCTTAAAGAGACTCTGAAGCGAGAATAAATCTCGCTTCAGAGCTCAAAGTTGGCAGGGGCACGTGTGCCCCTGCTAAACTGCCTCTATCGCGCCGCACAAAGGGGGTCCCTTCACCCTCAAACCCACCCCAGCACGACTTGGTCGTGCATTTGGTCGCTCCTGGAGGCAGGGCTAACGGCTGCAGCCCTGCCTCCAGGCGCGTCTGTCAGCGGCGCATCGCCGCCTCTCCCCCGCCCCTCTCAGTGAAGGAAGACTGAGAGGGGCGGGGAGAGGCGGAGATACGCGCTGACAGACGCGCGTGGGGCAGGGCTGCGGCGGTTAGCCCTGCCCCAATGCGGAAGCGCTCCCCCGCATTACGGAGGGGATTTGAGGGGACAGGGACCCCCGTTAAGACGCGGGATAGAGAAGTTGTAGCAGGGGCACAAATGCCCCTGCTATTTAGGAGGTCTGAAGCGAGATTTATTCTCGCTTCAGACTCGCTTTAAGCTGGCCATACACTTACAGATTTTCACTCACTGTTCAAAATGATCGATTCCTTTCCGAAAACAATCGATTCAAAATGAATCGATTCCTACCATACAATGCACTTCAATTTCCAATAGATTCCAGTGGGGAATCCATGGAATTATCGATCAAACTGCAGAGTTGTACTGTTCGATGCAGTGCAGAGCTATAGGCCATCGATCTGCCAATGCTTTTGCACTGCCATTGATGGCATTTGATTTTCCATTTTCCATCGTGTCTGATTAATTCATTCAAACGATTTTTGTTTAAAATGGATCAAACATCGATCGATCTGACATTTTGGGAAACAGATTACCAGCAGATGGATCTGTAAGGAATCAAATAAAATCGATGAGTGTATGGCCACCTTTACTGTTAAGAGCCCCTTCTTAAAAAGATGGCAAAACCTTTTTTCCTCCATACGCAGATCATGTCCCCTTGTCCGTTGTACAACCCTAGAGACAAAAAGCTCACCTGACAAGCTTTTGTATTGCCCTCTGATGTACTTATACAGGATAAACAGGTCACCCCTTAGCCATATTTTTTCCAAGCTAAATAACCTCAGGTTGTCCAACCTTTTTTGGCAAGTGAACAATTAGCATCTTTTTTTGAGCAATGAATAACAGCAGAGCCTCACAGGTTTGTCCTTGATGGTGGGGCTGGAGACACACAGGTAGAGCTTGCCGTCTTCTTCCAAGCAGGCATCAATCAGCGCTTGTACGGAACTTTCCTCTTGAAAGAGCAGGAAGGCATAACCTTTACAGACAGAGAACACAGCCACGTCAGGCAAGCTCGTCATAATCACACTGAGCTATAAATAGAGCAATCCAATTTTCCTGCAAATAGACCGTAGCACAGATACCGTGACATGCATGGAAAATGCGTAATGCCACGCAACATATACCCTAATGCATGGGCCTCGTAAGGGAACATAGGATTAATGCAAGGACACAGCTAATGCATTACCTTGTAAAAATCTGCTGTGTAGACAGGAGGGGGGAGGTGTTCCTTGCCTCAAGGCCTATTCTAGTTCTTGTCCACAAAAATGAGGTAAAAGCTGTAGGGCTGCTGCTGAATTTCATCTGTGGGACGTGGTAGTGCAGCTATTCAGACAAAATGACCCTGGCTATCAGAGATAATGAATGAGATGCCAATAATCGCTGCATTATTTGCATCTGATTTACCATCGCTACTACCACTGCAACACAACAAACTGTCTCAAAGAATATCTGTCACCAACTTAAGTGCAACAATCAAAAGGATAATGCTATGGCATTGACCATAAGCCTTTATAGCATTTATATAGTGCCAACATCTTCCGTAGCTTTGTACATATATACTCGACTAGAAGTCTAGAAATGTAAGTCTGATTCACTAAATAAAAGAATAGGGGTCGACTTATACACGAGTCACGGGAAACACTGAGTAATAAGTGTAACTACTAGTGACATTCCCATTTACAGCAATTTACACTTGATAAAGGAAATGCCAAGAAAACACAGGTCTGAAAGTCCTGGCCACAACTATTAACAAGGAAAAGGGCTGGGGGAAAATACAAGTTGACCTCATGTGTAAGTCCACTACAACATTTGACGACCTTATGCTGGAATTTTTTATTGACTCAAGTATAAGTCTAACCAGCAAAGTTAATGGCTGCACTTGGGAACCAGGAGGGGTTAATGACTGCATTGCATACAGTATTGCAGCCATTAACCCCTCCTGTCCCATAAGTGCAGCCAATAACTCCTCCAGGCCCCCTCCAAGTGACGCAATTATCCCCCCCCCCTTTCTGCAGCCCAGTTTTCAAGTATATACGGTACTATTTTGCCATGTCACTTAACGGTCCCTCAGTGGGGCTCACAATCTAATCCCTACCAAAGTCATAGGTCTATGTGTGTATCATGTAGTGTATGTATCAGTGTCTAGGGCCAATTTAGGAGGAAGCCAATTGTACGCTTTTGGGATGTGGGAGGAAACCGTAGTACCCGGAGGAAACCCACACAGACACGGAAAGAACATACAAACCCTCCGAAAATAATGCCCTGGCATGGATTCAAACCAGGGACCCAACGCTGCAAGGCAAGAGTGCTAACTACTAAATCACTGAGCATGCCAAGCACGTAGGCATGCTAAAAGCCGAAGCTGCCATTTTGGACAGTCAGGTTGCCAATCTTGACAACAACACAGTGGTTTGCCTGGGTGCTGGTCCACCTGTTCTGCCTTTGGTTGGTAAGGCACAGTGGAGGTATAAAGCCTAGCAAACCCCTTCATTTACTGACCAATTTTACCACCTCTATGTAGTACAGTTAGGTCCATAAATATTTGGACAGAGGACTTTTTTTCAAATTTTTTTTAATCCAGCATCGGGGGCAGGGGTGTTTAACAGATTTTGAATCCTATAAGTAGATTGGGTAGGTAAACTCTCATACTGCATAGTGATGGCAAGAGTGGTCAGTGGTTGGCCAATCAAAATTGACGGTGTGTGCAAAGCTCTAAGCCACCAATGTGCTTACCATCAACACACTATGCTGTATGCATATAGGACCATGGTTCATGTACTTTAAAAAGCCTGGGCTAGTTTTCACATGTAGAGCCAACTTACACAGACATTTTTGAGAGGAAAAGCACATAAAAGCACGCCAAGTGTTATTGTTTTCGCTGACGTTTATCACTTTAAACATTATTTTGTGATTCCTTTGAGTGGCTGGTTACTGGCTGGTTACCCATGGCCAGTGCATGGATGGGCACCTACGTCTGTCCAATGAAAATTGGGGTGGAGTTGATGAGTAAAGGATGTCGAACGGCAACTGTTGCTCACAGCAGGAACTACAATAGTGGTCGGTCAAGTAGTAATAATAGCATCTGGAGCAGACGGGACACAGAGGAATGTTCCCTGCCTCGTGACATGCCTCTGTGACCCCCAAAGGCCGCCCAGCCCAGCCCAGACCCCCCCCCCCCCCACCAAAATTGGCGACGCAGAGGCTAATGGGAGGAAGGGGATTCCCTGCAAACTTTCCAGAGCTGCCATTGGACAGCTCTCTCTGGAATTCTCTCTCCTTCCAGAGCTGTGACCCAGAAGTCACGAAAGTGAAAGTGGGCCTTTGCAGGCCTCAGGAGCGGCGGAAATCAGCGTGGATGGCGGCTACCTGATCTGCCCAGCCCCCTGGATCAGGTAGCCTAGGGTTTTTTTTTTTTTCCATTAAATGAGCCCACCTCAGGCTCTCTAACCTACCTGGGGCTTCTACTGGGCCCCCGCAAATATACTGCGCCCACGCCGAGACAAAACAATCCTCTGTTCCCCCGCCGCGGCTTTCTTCCAGTTTTTGCATGTTTGTCGCATACACGTCCTCGCTCCAGCTGACGTTACCAGGAGCTTCCTGCGCAGGAGGCTCCTTTAAAGGGATACTGTAGGGGGGTCGGGGGAAAATGAGTTGAACTTACCCAGGGCTTGTAATGGTGCCCCACAGGCATCCTGTGCCCGCGCAGCCGCTCACCGATGCTCCGGCCCCGCCTCCGGTTCACTTCTGTAATTTCTGACTTTAAAGTCTGAAAACCACTGCGCCTGCATTGCCGTGTCCTCGATCCTGCTGATGTCACCAGGAGCATACTGCGCAGGCCCAGACCATACTGGGCTTGTGCTATACACTCCTGGGGACATCAGCGGGAACGAGGACACGGCAACGCAGGCGCAAGGGTTTTCTGACTTTAAAGTCGGAAATTCCAGAAGTGAGCCAGAGGCGGGGCCGGAGCATCGGTGAGTGGCTGCGCGGGCACAGGATGTCTGCGGGGGACCATTACAAGCCACGGGTAAGTTCAACTCATTTTCCCCCGACCCCCTACAGTATTCCTTTAAATGTGTTTTTTTTCCGCTTCAGGTTTGCATTAACAGCTCTGGATGTAGTTGTAAAATTGGCTTATAAAAGAGAAATTGAAAGCAGCATTTGAAGTACAGTGTATGTGTATTGAGATGGTGGGGGCTGCACACAGGCAAATCGCTCCATGTCTGCAACTGATGTTCAGTTTTAAGTAAAGTTTGTGCTGGAGCTAATTAGTAATAGAGATAGGCATATAACTAAGCTTTACAGATAAAAAGCCACCATTTATCCAGCGAGTCACCTTGAATTTCAGTCATAAAAGTAAAGCCAAGGCTCCTATTGCACGGCCTGTGTCTCATTTAATGCCTGAAGGCCTGATTGCTTAATGAGTCCAAGAACCACATTAAAAAGTCATTTGGGGATCCCAAACTGCCTGGTGTCTCACTGGCAGCAGAGGGGCTAGCCGTGAGGGCATTGGACGGGCTCAAACATGGGTGTAGGAAGGTTGTTATCAGACACCAAAATAAAATGCAAAATGAGAAGACGTATAGGCGAGGGGTGGCCATAAGCCCTGAAAGACCATGACCATTTCTGGTCACCAGACCGGTGAGTCGCCAACTGAAGGAGATGAGCTACTGTGTTAGCAAAAAACCTTAACTATCTGAATATTCCAAGAGGGCTGATGTACCCATTGTAAACTAAGCTGAACCCCTTGTCAGTCTGCTTTGATAAGAGTCTCGTAATATAAAGGTTATCAATCGGCTATTTGTAGCATAGTAGAGAGTACGTTTCCCCACAACACTTCTCAGGAATAGGTCTCTGTTGTAACAATTTGTTGCTTGGGATACATTGTGTGATTTGATGTAATGACGTTATTGCTTTTGGGTGAGCACCAAAACAATTTGCTGCTAATAAAATTAGAAAAAACACCTGCTGCTCCAACTATACACGGATCTGCCAAAACATGAAAGAAAACCTGTACTGAGAAAAACCTCCCCTGGGGTGAAGGCAGCCTCCGGATCCTATTGAGGCTTCCCCCGTCCTCCTCGGTCCCGCGCGGCAGAGATAAAGCTCCCGAACAGCGGGATGTAAATAAATATTTACCTTTCCGGCTCCAGTGCAGGCGCAGTATCAGCTCTCCGCCCCGGAGATAGGCGGAAATAGCCTATCACCGTTGGGTCTGCTCTACTGCGCAGGCGCAAGTCTCCTGCACTGAGAATTAAAAGTCAAAATAAGCATACACAAGTCATACATACCTTCCATGTAGTCTACTCCTCAGTGTCTTTCTCCTGTCCCGCGTCCTGTTTGTTCACTGGGATCAAGGGAATTTTTCGTCCTCCAGCTTTCTGGTCAGCACACAGTTAAACTGTAACATCGCCCACTTGAGCCATAGGGAAACATGGACATTACCTGGTACATCAGTTTTCCTCTCAGCTATAACTGACAGCAACTGATATTTTACTGACAGCAACTGATATATTTCAGATCTGACAAAATGTTGTCAGAACTGGAAGGGATTATTGTCAGAAGAAAATGGGGAGCTTCTGAGAGGAACTGATGGCAAGGTAACTATGTAATGTTCATCTGAAGTTACCTCGTGTGTTTATTTTAAATATTTTTACTCAGTACGGGTTCTCTTTAAGCCCAGAATGGTTTAAATTTTGCATGAGTGTAATTTTTTTTTTTTTTTTATCATTGTCAATCAAATTTGTATCTATTGCGTAAAGACGACCCCCACCAGTCTGCCTTCAATGTGTGTCACCATACAACAAATCGGCTTTATAATTATTATTTCAAGATAAAACATTTTCACTGAACATTTGGTAAAAGAACAGAAAAGTATTACATGACTAAGCAACCCGTTTTCATAGAAAGAAAATCTCTATCAGAATTCGGCACTCTCTACTTCATGTTCTCATTGAGATGGAAGAGGCATTGCTTGGCATTTTCAGATAAAGCCAGCTGAGACAGCAGAGTCCATCGGGAACACTACAAGCTCTGCCTGCTGCTTCTGACTACTAAATCTTCCAGAAACTGACACGAGAGCTGGGACAGAAAAAAATGCTGAAAAGCTTAGTGCTGGCATTGACAGAAAGAGGAGAGAACTCCAGGCACATTGCTGTCTGCTGCGGATTGGCTTGTGTTGCCAGTGACTAGTCAGAGTGACCATGCTGGCCCTTCTGTCCACTGCTGACAGCACCCAAATTGCACCTGTGAGCATCAGAAATGGACCATGCAGCAATGGGAGGCGGTGGCCTAATCCATGTGTTCTTTGGCCTTCAAATCTCCCATATCTCAGTCAAGTGAGCTCCTGTGGGATGTGCTGGGTAAACGACTCCATTGAAACCTCATTTAAAGGATACCACAACTGAACATGTGTGGTTAAAATGAGTGCAGCACTGTATAGGTTGTAATACGCACATACCGACTGTTCCTCCCGCCGCCGTTCACACTCTATACACTCCGGTGTGCGGCGACTTGCTTGACCTCTGCCCCGGACATACTGCGCCCTGTGTGCGCAGTATGTCCTTCCCCCTTCATTTCTGGCCGTCGCACAGTGCGAGGCTCAGAAGCTGCTGTCCCCTCTGCTCTGCGTGTGCGCTCCATTACACCGAGCGTCACATAATTAGCATATGGCGCCCAGGCCGACTGCAGGACTAACAAGCACGTATATTTGACCTGATGAAGCGGCTGCGACCGTAAAACGCGTTGTCGATGTGCACAAATAAATTCTGAATTTCCTTTTATACGGTTTGATTACTACTAACAAGGTAGGCTATCTCTATAAATATAGAACTGTGATATTAGTGTTCACATACAACCCAGGGACCTTACCAGAAGGTCCACCTGATCAGACACGGGCGCCTCCAACTACCTTTAAGCTCATGCTACATCCTCCCAGAGGATCTACAGATACCGGGAACACCCTGTCATATCTGAATTTTTCGGGAGCGACGACCGTACCGGACGGTAAAAGGCCGAGTGAGGGCGGTACTCCCCCACATGCCGAGACGAGTGGTTGCCTACAGCAACCCACACTTGTGAGTATTACTCTTACTCTACTACTAACCTGACATTAGTCCAACGGTAATACACCAGATCGGGCTCCCGATCTCCCTGTGTTTTTTTCGTTTCAAGTCTTATGTTCAGTTGTGGTATCCTTTAAAGAGAGATTCACTGCCATAAAATCAAATTCCTATTACCCACTGCTCTGTTTATTATGTGGTCTACATCCTCACGCTGCAGTGCAAGCATTCCAATATAGAATTATAAATGTCTGCTGTAATTAATCATTTCTGTCAGCCTGGCTCTTCTCTTATACATTGCCGGGGAGAGGGAAGCGTATCATCTTCCCTTCTTCCCCTCCCACATTCCTGCTCTTTGCTGATTGGCTGAGGGCAGTTCAGTGTGACACAAGGCTGAGAAGGGAAATAGAAGATAAATCACCTCACCCCTCTGCAGAAGCTGCTGAAACCCGATCTGTTCTGCTCGCGAGTTTACAAAGTAAACTAGATATGACGGTGAAGTTCTGCATACACCATTTGAGGCAGAGGAGAAAAAAAATAAAGGAGGAAATGACATCCGGATTGGCTTCAATCAGAGGCAGTACAGATGGAAAATGCCTGGAGATTATATATATATATATATATATATATATATATATATATATATATATATATATATATATATATATATAGTAAGTAGCAAGGTTTTTACCTACTTATTAATGTATGTTATACCTGGGATAGTATGGCTGTAACAGCTTCTAAAAATTACAGGATTTAAAGTCTAACTGGCCTGTCTCAGTACTTCGGATAACAAGGAATAAAGTCTGTTATGGCCCCTGCAGTGTGCTATAGGGCCCGTTGCTATTAGGGCCAAACGCAGACCGAATCTGCAGTTACCCCACAAGCGAGTCGGGAGGAAAGCACTGCTTATACCTGCAATGGTTTGCCATTCAAATCACACTGCAAAGCGATTTATGGATGGCATGCTTTAATAAAAAATAAATAAGATACTCCCCTATGGAGAGGGAAGGCTCTGGGTCATATAGAGCCATCCCGTTCCTCCTACGTTCCCCAAGTTTCAGTGCTGCCTCCCCCGGCAGCAGTCTCCGATCCATGGGTTGGAGAGTGGAGACTGCTCTCTTCCAGTGCGGGAGCCCAAGTGCTAACCAAGCCTCCCGTGGCGGCAGATTTGAACGGGGGTAGCAGTGATGGAACGAGGGGATCGGGAGAGGAATGAGAAGGCTCTATAGCAGAGCTTCCCAACCCTGTCCTCAAGGCCCACCAACAGTGCATGTTGTGCAGGAAACCACAAACATTCACAGGTGAGGCAATTACTGTCTCAGCAGAGCTGATTAACTACCTCTGTGGATTTCCACAAAACATGCACTGTTGGTGGGCCTTAAGGACAGGGTTGGGGAACACTGTGAGAACCCAGAGCCTTATGCTGAATACACACGGTGCATTTCCGCACTCGATTTCCCGCTCAATTCCCGTCGATTCGTTTATTTCCAACATGTCCGGTTTTCATTGCGATGGATCGTTAGGTCGATTTGGCATACTTTACATGCGAATCGATCTAACGATCCATCTAAATGAAAATCGGACATGTTGGAAATAAACGAATCGACGGGAATCGAGCGGGAAATTGAGTGCGGGAACGCACCGTGTGTATTCAGCATTAGGCTCGTACCCGTTTTTTTCAAAATCACTTCAGGTTTGCTTTAAAGAGGAACTCCAGTGAAAATAATGTAATAAAAAAAAAGTGCTTCATTGTTACAATAATTATGTATAAATGATTTAGTCAGTATTTGCCCATTGTAACATCTTTCCTCTCCCTGATTTACAGTCTGACATTTATCGCATGGTGACATTTTTACAGCTGGCAGGTGATGTCACTGAAGTAGCTGCTGCTTACTTCTTTCGACAGTTGGAGACAGCTGTAAACAGCTGTTATTTCCCACAATGCAACAAGGCTCCCACACTGATGTCAGAACCATGGTCCTGACATCCCACTGTGGGAGGGGTTTCACCACAATATCAGCCATACAGCGCCCCCTGATGATCAGTTTGTGAAAAGGAATAGATCTCTCATTGGAAGGGGGTTACCAACTACTGATTGGGATGAAGTTCAATTCTTGGTTACGGTTTCTCTTTAAGCACAACAGAGCCCACAAACCGCCTAAGAAGTCAGACTTCACCACGGTAAGTCCTGCCGGCGATTTGTGCTGGTTGGTTGAGACTTCTGGTTAGTGGAGTTCTGGATAACCAAGACTACTGTATTGGTTTCTGTTTTTATATACAGGAGTACACATCTAATGTATGTTTTTTGTTACTGGCTTTATGCAAGGAAAAAAAATTGAGGTTCTTTAAAAATCAGATGAATAGATCAATGCTGATTGACTCAGATGCACGTGAAATTGTTGGAAGGCTAGACCGCCTCCTGTAGCCAGAATCCAGCATGAGAGTCCCTGGTCTGGTTCTGTACGCACCCAGCCAATATGAACATATGGGGTGTGATAGGAAATGTAAAAGGCATTTTGTGCACTTTAGTGTGCATTTAGCAGTGAGCAGTGGCATAGCAATAGGGGGTGCATAGGTAGCAACCGCAACGGGGGCCCTGCTTCAACCACTTTATTAGCTCTGTATTGGTGCTAAACTGGTACTGATCACCTCTATTATGTGCTTTAAATTCATTGTAGCCATTAACAGACTGCTCTCCTCCACCGCCTACACCTCTCCGACACTGTGGTTGTCCTTGGCAAGCTTTGGTGCTCTATATCAATTGTTATGTATAGAGAGCTTCAGAGGCCCAATGTAAAACTCACAAATGTGGCCCAGAGCTCCTAAGCTACTGGCAGTGAGACTGCTAGCAACAATGGATAGGGGGTAATTATGAATTCTCATTGGCAGGCCCGGTCCGCCCATGATGCCAAGTGAGGAGACTTCCTCAAGCGGCACAAGTCTGGGGGCAGCAACAGGAAGAAACAGAAAGTGAAGAGAGGTGCCTGGCCAACCTATATTGGGGGCAAGTATACCTGGCTAGCTACCTATCCTGGGGCTAACCGCAGCTAACGTGCATTGCAAATTGTCGGACGCGGGGGGGGGGGGGGGGGGGGGGGTCGGATTAGCCTTAAAAGTTTGTCCCAGGCAGCAAAAAGTCTAGAACTGGCTCACCAAAGAGTTAATGTGTCACAGAATTGTATGTATTTGCCTTGTACTGTATAGTCCACATAGTAAGTAACTTATTTGCTTTGGAGTTTATAACTACAAGTGATTCCGTTGTTTGGTTTGGACCGGAGACATCCAGAGGCCAAACTTGGTGCTGAGGTCATACTGGAGAGACAGGCTCAATCACACATGTTTTCCAGAGATCTGGCGGCACTGGAGGGGTTTGCAAGCGCTTCCCCTTCAATAGCTAAAGACCTGTCCTTGGCTGACTCATTAATTCCCTGCCTATGTCATCAGCATTTTCACTTTATATGGCTAGTGACCACGGATGTTTGAGTTCAGAGCAACATGTGTTTTTTGGACATTCAATTGCAAGTCAAGTGCAGTGCAAGGTCATTAAAGGGCACCTGAAGTGAGAGGGATAAGGAGGCTGCCATATGCATTTCCTTTCAAACAAGATCAGTTGCCCGGCAGTCCTGCTGATCTTTGGCTGCAGTAGTGTCTGAATAACACCAGAAACAAGCATGCAGGAAATCTAATCAGACTTCCTCCAGAGCACCTGATCTGCATGCTGGTTCCAGGTATATGGCTAAAAGCATTAGTAGCAGAGGATCAGCAGGACAGCCGAGTAACTGCCATAGTGTCAAAGAAAATAAAATGGCAGCGTCCATAGACCTCTCACTTTCGGTGTCCTTTAGTTTCAAAAACTTTTTTTTATTAGGTAGCCATAGAAAAAGGAATTTACATACAGTCATTAAAAGATGTAAACAAGGGGCGCATGCGCGGCGCCAACGGAAGTGGATGCACTCCGTGTGAGTTCCGTGCTTGAGCGGTAGAAAAGGGGTGATATATCCACACATAGAGGGCCTGACTCCACGCCAAATACCTGCGGACTAGCCCCAACATGTCCAGGAAAGGGAAGAAGAACGAGAAGCCCGGAGATTTAGCCGCTCAGCCATCCATAGCGGAGCTCCTCACCAAGAAGCAGACCAAGGGGAAAGACAAGATGGCCGCGTCTCCCACGCCCAGCCAGGCCTCCGAGCGCAGCTCACCACGTGAGTCACCCACCAACTCCCCGTCCACCCAAAAGTCCCCGACAGCCTCCACATCGGAGAAGAAATCTCTCCCTAGCTCCCCACCTCAAGAGCGGGCGCCACCGCCGCAATCTCCTTCTCCGCCATCTTCCCGCGCGGCAGACTCCCCACCTGAGTGCAGACGATCGGAAGCACCACCTAAGGCACGGGGCCCTACACCAGTCTCTCCCACCACTCAAGCGATAGAAACAGCATCCCCACCTCATAGGGGATCCAATGCTGAACTTCTTGCTGAGTTCCAAATAATGCTACGCAGTGAGTTAGCAAAGGCTGTATCAGGCTTCACCGCACAAATGCAAGAGCTGGGTGGCCGGGTAAATGACCTGGAGCAAAGAGTGGACTCATGTGCTGATGCCCTAAAATATGATGATGCCAGAATGGATAATCAAGATGTCAAGATAGCTGCCCTATAAGCTCGTTTAGAGGACTTTGAAAACAGAGCAAGACGCTCAAATGTTCGCATCAGAGGCCTACCTGAAAGTGTGACAGACATTAAAGAAGCAGCACTCAATTTATTTTCCACAATGCTCCCGCAAACAGATCCAGCGGAATTCCGGCTCGACAGAATCCACAGAGCTCTTGGAAGACCACGTAATCCTGACCTCCCAAGGGATGTAGTCCTGAAGTTCCACTATTATGAAACAAAAGACAGAATCATGGCGGCTGCACGAGATCTCACAAATCTTCCAGGAGTACCACAGTCAGTACGCCTTTACGCTGACTTGTCACCGCTTCCACTCCAAAAGCGAAGAGCCATGCGACCTATAGTGCAAGCCCTCATTAAAGAGACCATCAGATACAGATGGACCTTCCCCTTTGGGTTGCAGTTCCAGATAAATGGCGTCTCCCACCTCATAAAGTCCCCGGAAGAAGGCAGACTACTCCTAGAAGAAGCCAACATTAGGATCGAGACAACCGAATCCTTCTCTCAGCAGTCTGCCCCACCGCTCCCGCAAAGGCCAAATAGACCCGAGAGAGAATGGCACACAGTGAACAGAAGAAGGCCCCCTGGAACGACTCTCTCGTCCTCTCAAGACTCTGCTATCCGTAGTCCGTGAGTTATACTCCCTCCTGGACAGATGCCCACCCTGGCCCCTCTTCATCCTTATTTTTATCTTTCTTTTTTGTGTCTTTGACCCCAGGACAACTCCAGCTCCATGAATGAGCTAATTAACCACCAATATCCCATCCAAAACTCACTCCCCCATATTACTATAGTCCACCATCCATAGACTGTGATTTGATCCAGTGGCCCTGTACTATCATCATCCAAAAGCCTGTTTTATTTGCCTTACGCAATTTTCCAAACGAGTGCCCCAGACCGAGTACTCCTAATATGTTACTAAACGCTACTAACCTATGTGCTAACATTCTATTTTCTCCTTATTTAGCTGGCTATCGATACTGTTTAAAAATATTCACTACTGCTGGGTAGTCTTTCCGACCACTTACAGGCGGGGGGCTCCCCCCCCCCCCGCGGGCCCCGGGCCTAAAGGGGGGGAGGCCGGGGGGGCGGGTGTGGGCCCTGCGGCCACCCCTGGTTGTGGGGGGTTGTCGGGCCTGGACGCGCCCCCCGGGCTGAGGATAACGGGCTGGGGGCCTGGGGGGGGGGGGGGCGCAGCCCCCCCCCGCGTGATGACAGGGCTAGTTGATCATTCTTCTATGTATTATGATGATAATTATAATGTATACCTAGGTTTGCCACTGATGTATGGGTTTTTTTTTTTAAGAATTTGTTACATTCCTACGTTTATTCAACGCTGAGGTAATTTTCCCACACCTGGAGATTCGGATCTCTTCCCGCGGCCGGCTTGGTCACCTGGGCTCGTGGTGGAGGCCGGGGAGATCCCTCCGGGCCACCAATTTTCCCTCCCATGGAGGGGGCTGGCCCGGACGGATCCCCCGAGTCAAGGAAGCCAGCCTGGGGGGCCTCCCGGGGTCGTGGGAAGACTCTTGAAGGTAAAGATTAGATCGCTCCTACCTGCTGTGACTTTTAGCCTCCCTGCTTGTTCCATGTTTTTGTACTGACCATTCCTTGGGCCAATTACTAACTAGGGCCAGGCAGTCCCAAAACTCTATAATAGGTACCCCATTGAGGGGGCTCATCCCCCTCCCTATACTCATAATCAAAATAGCCCTCTGCTATAGTAATGAAACTAAACCCTTACCGCTCAAGGTTCTCTTGTTGCCCCCATGACTAGAGGTATGATAGGGGAAGGAACTAATAAGTCCGACCCCCCTCATACCCACCATGCCAGGATTGTCTCTACAATCCTAGGGATTACGTTCCCTCACCGCCCTCGGGTTCCACGGTCAGTTCTCCCTGGTTTACTAATTACAGCACGAAGATTAAGCTCGCTATGGTCCCTTCCCCATGATGGCACATTTGAATAACAGAACCTTCCTAAAAGTACTATCCTGTAATGCACGGGGTCTTAACGCCCCGCGGAAGAGGAGAGAGGTGTTCCACGACTTGAGCAGGCACCACCCTGACATAGTCTGTATCCAAGAAACTCATTTTTCCACCACTTCATGCCCAGCCTATTTCCACAAACACTATACTGCTAAATTTGTTTCCACTGCCCCTAAAAAGCATAGAGGAGTCTTGGTTCTAATACATAAAAGCCTGCCCCTGGAAGTAACAAACACCCAACTAGACACTGAAGGGAGATATGTTATCCTAACCGGGTCCATATACACATGGCGCCTCCACCTTATTAGCTCATATGCCCCTCCGGAACAGGCCTTTAAGACATTCCAAACGATCCAAAAGAAATTAAGCGTACAACCCAACACACTTGTCTTGTGGTGTGGTGACTTTAACCTCACCTTGAACGAAAAACTCGATAAATCTAAACCCTCCCCTGATAAACTTTCTAAAACGCAAAGAAAACGTCTCCAAACCCTATTGGAAAACAACTTCCTAGTGGATGCCTGGAGAGAGCTCTACGGTGACAAAAAGGGCTACACTCACTACTCCGCACCACATCACACGTATGCCAAAATTGACCACATTTTAGTCACTACTTCTACAGTACCACACCTGGTCTATGTTAGACATATACCTTCCCCGCTCTCAGACCATGACATGCTTCTTGCATGTTTAGACCTGCAGGCAGAAGTCATCAGGCCTCGAATTTGGCGCCTAAATGAATCTGTGTTATTTAACACTAAATCAAGGTCAGAAGTATCCTCTCACCTCCAACAATATTTCTCGGAAAACGACCACCCTGACACTTCCCCTGCCACCCTCTGGATGGCCCATAAAGCCGTTATCCGTGGCAAATTTATTCAAATCGGGGCCCAAAGAAAAAGGAAAAACTCTGAGGACATTTCTAACCTATCCTACAAACTTCAGCGTCTTCGGTCACTACATCAGGTTGAGCACTCCCACTATATCTTAAAACAAATCAAGGATGTTGAACTACAGATTCATATCCTTCTCTCAAATAATGTTGAAAAGGCCCTAACATGGACCAAGGCTAACTATTACAGGCTTGCAAATAAACCTGACAGCTGGCTGGCTGCAAAACTAAGAAACTCTCATAGAACCAATACAATATATAAAATCAGGACCCCCCTCGGCCATGTCACAAGCGACCCAAACAAAATTGCACAAACCTTCCACCACTTCTATCAATCACTCTACACAGACTCCACCCCTCCCCAACACCAGAAAGTATCCAATTTTCTTCACCAAATACATTTTCCTAGACTGACCGAGGAGTCTAAGACTCTCCTAAATAATCCAATATCCCTTGAGGAAATATCTAGTAGCATTGGAAAGCTTAAGACCCGAAAAGCTTATGGGCCGGACGGCCTCACAGCCCTTTACTACAAAAAATTTCAAAGTATACTGTCCCCTCATCTCCAATCCTTCCTCAACACACTAATGAAAAAAGAACTAGCACACTGAGTTCTTGGACTCCTTTATCACCTTAATCCCGAAACCCAACAGAGATCCACTCCAGCCCAAGAATTATAGACCGATCTCACTTCTTAACATCGACTACAAAATTTTTACAGCCATCCTAGCCCGAAGGATAAACAAACTATTACCATCTATCATTAAAAATGATCAGGTAGGTTTTATCCCATTTAGGCAGGCCACAGACAGTGTTAGGAAGAATGTAGCCATAATTACTCACGCAAATAAAACTAGAAGACCACTCATGACCCTAACACTAGATATCGAAAAAGCTTTCGATATGATAGCATGGCCCTATATGTTTGACGTATTATCCCATTTGGGCCTGCCCGACTCGTACACACACTGGCTGACCCAAATATACTCCACACCTCACGCAACTCTCAAACTCCCGGGCTCCCCCAGCACCCCAATCAATATCCAAAGAGGGACTAGACAAGGCTGCCCCCTCTCTCCAGCGATCTTCGCCATCATTATAGAGCCACTAGCCTCCTATCTTAGGCAGAACACTTCTATCCAGGGTTACACGATATCGGATGAAGAATTTAAACTCAGCCTCTTTGCCGACGATATCCTACTCACTATAACGAACCCCCACATATCAATCCCTAACTTAATGAAGGCCTTAAAATTCTTCGAAGGAATTTCTGGTTTAAGACTCAATTATGACAAATCAGAAGCAATGTACTGTAACTATGAGAAAGCTAAAGCCCTAGCTATCTCCAAACAACACAATTTCCAACATCGGGACCATTTCACTCAGTACCTGGGAATTAAGCTCACTAATGACTATAACCAGTTGTACCATAAAAACTATGCGCCCCTGTATCGGGAGTTGACCGCCCTGCTCAGGTCGTGGAACACCTATAAAATTTCTTGGGCGGGGAGGCTCACGAGTGTGAAAATGACACTTCTTCCCAAATTATACTACTTCAGAGTTCTTCCAACCCCAATCAAAAAGCGCGATATTCTAGCTCTTCAGAAAGAAATATCCAAATTTATCTGGGCAGGGAAAAAGCCCCGAATATCCCGCAAAATACTTTACTGGCATAAGAAAGAGGGAGGCCTATCGGTCCCCAACCTCACCCTATACTATAAGGCTGCACAATTGGCGATCCTCCCAACCATCTACAGCGATGCTCATGCCCCTAGATGGGTCTCCCTAGAAAACCTCATCTCCCCCCTAACATGGAAGGGTATTCTGTGGTCACATACCACGGATACAGCTCCAATACGGAATAACTCTATCATAACATACCATACCCTAAAAATCTGGAGACCAGATTTGTAGCTTCGTAGCTTCTCTCCAATCTAAGCCATCGATCTTAACCGAAATTAAATCTAATTCAGACTTCCCCGAAGGTCTCCAGGCACCGTCCTTCCCATGGTGGTCGTCAGACGCCCAACCCACAATTAAGGCATATTTAGTCCGAGGGATGACCCCTACGTGGAAACAGCTAATAGATATCACGAAGCCTAGGATTTCAGCCTGGCTCAATATAAGGCAACTATATCATTTTCTAACTAAACTAGCTAAACCAGGTACTTTCATCCAACCTACACGTTTTGAAAGCCTGTGTCTCCATGACCCCATGCAAAAAGGAGTACTTGCGTATATTTATTCGATCCTCAACTCCCCTCCAACGAATCATATACACCAATATCAAAAACAATGGGAAAGTGACCTCCGCTCACAACTCAAAGATGAGGAGTGGACCCAATGCCTGGAGACCTTATCTAGGGGGGGTCTGCAAACAACACATATGGAAGTGTCCCTACGATTACTATATCGTATATACCTGGTCCCCCATAGGCTTCATCAAATAGACCCAACAAAAAGCCCACTCTGCTTCAGAGGATGCAAGGTTACGGGCACATATCACATCTGGTTTTCCTGCCCCAGGGCGTCTCGCCTCTGGGGAAGACTACGCCACCTCATCAATAACATAATTCCTAAACCTATCACACTGGACCCCAAAATACTCCTTCTAGGATACAAGCCAAAGGCAATGTTATATGCCCAACATAAACTTGTGCAATTCATTGCATGCGCTGCCAAAACGCATATTGCAGCTAACTGGCTTTCACCACACCTCTCCTACCTTCAGGTAGTCAGTAGCATAAATTCTATAATGACCTGTGAACGTATCAATGCCATAATTAACGATAGAATGCCCCAATTCCAAAAAGTCTGGGAGCCCTGGTCAACCAATAAACTCTCTAAAGGCACCCAAGCACTGCTGGACCTCGCACCCTTCCCCTGTTAGAAGGTTCACCTAATGAGGGCTGCGGAACCCCGGGCCATATACAATCTTCCTAGACTCTCAGTTATAACTAACCATAACAAAGAACTGACCGTGCTATAGTTTTATGTTTCTTATGATTCATATGCAACTTCAATGTTTTTGTTACAACCATCTTATCGCTTTCCAGAACTGACCTTTCTAGAACGTAAATGTAAAATTCATACTATGTGTATTATTTGATATCTGTTGCCCATGTTGGGCCAATACAGATATGTTATATTATGTTGTAATGTTCCTTTTGCTACTTTGGCACTTGAGTGCCTAATAAAAGATTTTGAAACTAAAAGATGTAAACAATACGCACAAATTAGCAGCACAAGTTGAATGCAAAAAATTTACAGGTATATGCATTATGACAAGTTACAGTGTGCATTTGGTAAGCCTTAAGCAAAAGGACAGTCTCTTGAGCTACCTAAGGGCTATCCTGAGGTCATAGCTGGATGTAAATCAGAGTGTGGATAGCCTGTGGCTAACATTGTAGAATAACAACTGTAAAATAAACCAAAATTGGAATTGTTGGTCACCAGAGCAACAGTATCCTAGGTTATTTATGGAAGAGGAAGAAAGGATATACAGGTACATCTGATATAGATAAGGGTTTAGGCCTGATAAGCCCAAAAAGTTTTCTAGAAGGCTCCCAGTTGGCTTCTTACACCTGGGGAGGACACATTCTGTATCCAGGGGAGCCAGATTCTTTCAAAGTGGTCGGTTCTGTCCAGCAGGTTTGCCTTGATTTTTTCATTTAGCATTGTAATATGTATTCGGTGTAGTACTCTAGTGAAGAGTAGTTTAGGTTGACGACACTGCGAAGCTATATATGTTTTGGTTGCGTTCATAGCGAACTGAATAAGTTTGTGCTGCGCAAACGTAGCATGCTCAGGTTGTAGGCCTAGCAGGCATGTGGCGGGGTCTTGGTCTAGAATTCGTAAGATCCTTTTAAGCTTCTGAATAATCTTTCGCCAAATGGAGGCAACCTCTGGGCAAATCCACCAAATGTGATATAGTGAACCTACATCTGGGCATCCCCTGAAACAGCGATCGGACTGGTCCGCAAAGATACGATGTAGTCTCTCAGGAACCATAGAAGTCCTGTGAAGGAGTTGAAGTGAGACTTCCATGTCAGTTACATAAAGACTACCTTTAGAGAGTGTCAAAACATTGGTCCCATTCATCATTATCCAGGGCTTTCTGTAGATCCCTCTTCCAAGCCAGCTGAAAGGAATACTTAATGTCCACTTTAGGTGTCCTTTAAAAGCTTGTGTACATGGTCCTTTCATTTCATGTCGAGTTTGATTCCAGTTCCTATTCCAGCTAATCTGAGTAGTAAATTGGGATCAACTTTAAAAGGAAATACATATGGGAGCCTCCATATCCCTCTCACTTCAGGTGTCCTGTTAAAGGTACTCCATGCACTACTCAATTTGTAATAGACCAAGTCAATGATCAATATCTTCCAGATAGCGACTGTTTACCTGCTCTACCACTTTATACTATTCAATATTACACAAGATTTTGGCAGAAGTCTTGTCTAATATGGTTCTCATCATGGCAGCCCAATACAGTACAAATGTATGGAAAACACTTTTCTAAGCACTTCGCCTTTTTTCCCTTCCTGACGCAAGTCTTTGATCCAGAAATGAATAAATACAATGTATTTAAGCGCTGGGAAAATTGCTATACAAAAAGCTTTTTCAAGCGCTTTGCAATTTCCCTGTACCTTCTATTGAGCCAAAGCACTCAGAAAATGGTACAGGCAGCGTTTTGCTGAGCGGATCAGAAACAAACTGCTCAGAAGTGAACACTCTCATAGGGAATCATTTCACAAGCTTTTTAGGGCGATTTTCAAAATTGCGGGCACTTGAAAAAAGGGTGTGAGCGAGCCCTTATAGTTTGGTTTAGTGCCAAAAATTACCGCGCATGGGTGTGAGCGAGGCTTCTTTTTAGCGTTGCGGTCATCCAATCACACAGCAAACTAAAACGCAGGCTGCTAATGTGAAAACAGCCTTAGACCACCAACACTGTTCAATGCACTCAAATCTGGCTATTCTTTTATTCCATAATAGCATCTATATAATTATGTTGGATGAATACACACCTGGATTAGATTGCAGTGTTTTTAGATTTTGCAGTTGGGGGGGTTGTTAATAATCGAGTAGTTAAAGAGGAACTCCAGTGAAAATAATGTAGTAAAAAAAGTGCTTCATTTTTTACCATAATTATGTATAAATGATTTAGTCAGTGTTTGCTCATTGTAAAATCTTTCCTCTCCCAGATTCACATTCTGACATTTATTACATGGTGACATTGTTACTGTGGGCAGGTTATTTAGCTGTTTCTAGCTGCTCTGTCTGTTACAGACAGCTAATAACAGCTATTTCCTGTCTCTGAACATTGTTACATTGTGGCAGTTTGCCAGCAGTACCTCGGTATTCAGAGCCTCTTGTGGGAGGGGTTTCAGCACAAAATCAGTCACACAGCGCCCCCTGATGGTCTGTTTGTGAAAATCATTGTCTTTCTCATGTAAAATGGGGTATCAGCTACTGATTGGGAAAAAGTTCAATTCTTGGTTGGAGTTTCTCTTTAAGAAGAAAAATCCCTTCTATTGCACCTTGAACCATATGAAAACAAACATAACTGAAAAGGCTTATAATAGCGACGCCATCCCCACAGCCATTATTTCAGCTTACAGAGAATATAATCCCCCCCCCCCCCCCCCCCCTCCCCTGATACAGAGCACGTACCTTTTATGAACAGACGGCTGCCTCTGTCCTTGTTTAACCAACAACAAGTTTGTAAAATTGGAAAGAAAAATCACACGCTGAGAGCAATCTATGGCAGGCCCAGATTGTGTTATTTACTGCTGAAAGCAGGAAAACAAATGGATCTCCTACCAGAGGTTTAATTGATCTGGTTCAGTGCGACAAGTCACGCTCAGCGTTCACCTTCCATTTTAGGAAACATATAGGTTTATGTCGAGATAATTGCCTGTGTTACCGCCGCGGCCCAAAGCCGTAAGCGAGAATGTATTGCTATGGATCTTTATGCAGCGTGAGCCTCAACTGCAGAAGGCCAGTCCAGCCCCCCCCCCCCCCCCCCCCCCCATCTTCTAAATTAGATAAAGCTCCATGCGCGATAGCTTTTACCAGCTCAAGTTCATTTCTGCAAACAATAAAAACCACAGTTTAAATTGGAATTTTAACATCAGCCCAAAACCACAGGAGACTGAGGAGACAAAAGTTTTTACTGAGAGAGGGGGAAAAAAAATTACACAAACTTATTTGTGTGAATGTTAATTAGCACAGGGGATTAGGTAGCTGAATGTGGTCACGCTTTTATATACATGCCTTAATCGCCTCTGGTCAGGTTTAGGAAACCTTCTCTCCCTGCAATGGTAATAAAAACTATAAGAGTTGGCTTCGTTCCAGGCACAAGCGAGATAAGGTATCAGGCAAATCGGGCGCATGCGGCTTCTGGACAAATCGTAAATTCGGGCGTCGCCTACGATAATTATTATTTAAGGGGTGACAATGGGGAAATTATGTTTGTTGCTTTCTTTCTTTTACTTTTTTTGTGCAGGGGGGATCGTTCGGATTAAACGCCAGGAAGGGTATTTGCGCAAGGGGGGGTGGGGGAAGCAGTTAGGTTTAGATTGCCAGGGGTTGGGGCGGTTAGGCTAAGGCGTCAGGAATGGGGTTTGTGCAGAGGGGACAGTTACGGGTAAGCGTCAGAAAGGGGGTTGGTAAGGCACCACTAGTTGAGGACTTAGGGCTAGTCACCACCAGGGTAATAAGGGTAGGCATTGGTAGTGGAGGGTTATGTTTGGTAGAGTAGGGTTAGGTGTAGCTGTAGTAAAATATTGGTAACAATCCTATATAATAAAACACCTGTGTCCTGTCCGTGTGGGTCTGTGCGTTTGCACTACTACTACTACGCATGTGCCGCACGGACAGCCTTGGGACAAGAGCAGGACGGCCGGGTGGGCGGGTGTGTGTGCGTGGCGGGTGCAGGCGCGCGCATGTGGCAGTGATGACAGACCTAGAGAGCCCGTTTTTAAACGGGCTAAGGTCACTAGTTACAGATATTTCACAAGGGAAAATTCACACTTTAGAGTATTGGTAAATTTACCAATATTCTATTATCGGCACTGTTCCTGTGCCCGATTTGCCATGGTGCCCAAAATTCATGTATGCAAAAAGGTACATCTGGGTTACCCTGAGAACACATTACCACTGCTGACCTGCACTTGAACTGCCAACAATTAACTCACATTTACAGTATAAGCTGGGGTCATAAGTAGATAGCACATAAGTAGGTAGGCATTCTCTTTGAGATCGATTAAAACCTCATATACCTTATTCATTGTACGTTCTGCTGTCTGGATTGCC
This sequence comes from Hyperolius riggenbachi, assembly GCF_040937935.1. Lineage (NCBI taxonomy): Eukaryota > Metazoa > Chordata > Amphibia > Anura > Hyperoliidae > Hyperolius > Hyperolius riggenbachi. The sequence continues at coordinate 36,846,775 of NC_090655.1, read as the reverse complement.
TTATCCATCATCCACCCCCGTTACCCCCAAGGATTGTGTATTACTTTCTGCCACTGCCTCTCAATCCGGCGATCCTACTAGCTGGCACTCGTTATTTACCACATAGCCGCTGGGGTTGGTTAAGATGAGGCAGGGGGTTGAGGTTAGGCATCAAAGCGGATGGTTAAGGTTGGGCATAGGGGGGCGGTTAAGGTCAGGGATCGAAAGGGGATGGTTAAGGATAGATATCAAGGGGAGATCTCTGGCTAGTAACTCCTCCCACTCCTCCTGCCCAGACTGAGCTCCCATAAACCCTTGCTACTGTCTGAAAATGCCAAGGCACCCTGAAGAGCTGTGGGCAAGGCTTGTTTAGTTTATAGGGAATTAGAGTATTAAAACAAAAAAGTATTTGGCTTGAGAAATGCCCCATAAACTATATGAAAGGAACACAATTGTACAATGAGTAAAAGTTTATCTCGGATCCACTTTAAAGAGGAACGGTTGCAAAAATTTTAAAATTAAAAAATACAAAGCAAAATTAGCCATACATTACTTCTCTCCTATGTTGCTGTCACCTACAGTAGGTAGTAGAAATCTGACAGTACCGACAGGTTTTGGATTAGTCCATCTCTTCATTGGAGATTCTCAGCATGGCCTTGATCCTTTATAAAGACATTCCCTGAAAAATTTTTATACAATGATGCTGGCCAGCCTCCCTGCTCGCTGCACACTTTTTTGGCAGTTGGACGGAGCAACTGCCATTCACTGAATGCTTTTAAAAATAAAAAAAACCCTGAGAACCCCCCATGAGAAGATGGGCTAGTCCAAAATCTGTCGGTAATGTCAGATTTCTACTACTTACTGTAAGTGACAGCAACATGGGAGAAAAGCAATTTATGGCTCATGACTCCGGAAGAAACGGACTTCTTATTTGTATATGTTAACATGTATTTTACATTTTAAGATTCTCGCGAGGGTGAGAATAGGGTTAGGTCTAGCTACTGTATCAGCGCTGCAAGAGGCACATTGGCAAATTCACAGTTATTTTACTATCTGCTATTGTGGGGCCCCCTTTCTTCATGTACACAGGAAAACAAATCATTTGAGACCATTATCTATGCCAGTAAAGGGTTGGAGTATTTCTCGGGCTCACCATTTAAAGCAAAATGTTTGCCAACTCATACCTCAATAAATGCTAAATATATATTTGCCAGAAGGTATTTGCAATTATGCAGCTTTCTATGAGCAAGAAAAGGTCAACAGCTGAATGTATCTGTTGGATTAAAATGGCTCCGTAAATTAAATACACCACAGGTACACTTTGCGCTTCAGAATTTCTGGATGCATCTAGTTTTTAGGGATATAAAAAAAGATTGTGTGCATATTAAGCAGTGATGCATCATAGGAGGTCTTTTCTCCCTCACATAAAGCTTGGTTGTGGAAGAGTACAATGCTTTCACATTTGACTAAAAGCAGTTCAGTGCAATGCATCAAGGTTACTGGAAACCAAGTATATTGTCTGCCAAGGCCTAGATATATTCCCTCTGTGTGGAGCAATGAAATATTTAGTATACATGGCAAAGCACTTAGTAGGAGCAAACTCTATTCTTTTGGCCATATGAGCAATATTTCCAAGTGTAATGAGTGAAAGTTAAGCAGTTCTGTCCAGTCACGCAGCAAGAATGCACAGCGCATTCCAGCCTCACTTTATTGTACATTTCTGGTTAAACATTTTCTGGAGGAGCCCAGCAATCCTTCACCATTGATATATAGCAGTACGGCCAATGTGTGTATATTATGGCTATTGGCTAATTAGAATGTCTTTATGACTAAAAAAGGACAACTAGGTCTTGAAAAATTCTAAGACACAACATAAAGGGGTTCCCCGACTTATTCTTAGTGGACCATCACAAACACTTGGATAGTTTGCTGGTTAGGTGCACGCATTTTTATGTAGGAGTCCAGTATTCAGGGCCGGTTCTCTCATGAGGCAAGGTGAAACATTTGCATCAGGCGCAGAGATTTCAGGGGCAGCATTTTTGTACTGTGTGTACCTTCCTGAGGAGGAATGGAGTGGCTGAGGGTGAGCAAGTTTGCCTCAGGCTGCAAAAAGTCTACAACCTGCCCTGCCAGGATTCAAACGCTGTAATCAATTCATAACCAGTTAAGAGTCTTTAGGCAAGTCTCCCCAAAGCTAAAAAATGCCCAACCAAGGTTACTGAGCACTTTTACCTTCACATTGGACAGCGTCTTGCAGTGACGCAGAGGTGGCCTTCTCTGTGCTTTATCTGTGCACTGCATTAAAACGGACGGTAACGCTGCAGAATTCACAGCCACTGGTCGTCTGGGTTCTGCTGCCCAACTCACTGTTGAGGTCTCCACAGGCAGTAATCACAACTATGCAGCAGCAGAGACACAGGTGAGCAGCTGAACTGAGGAGCTATGCCAGCACACTGTGGGCACACACTGCATTAAGAGGAAGAGCAGCAGCACTCTGATAGACGGCCCTGGATTTGCTATAGGATACCACTTTTGAGGGGGAGATGTGAATCTATATGCAGTTAACCATGGCAAACAAGAAGTAAACATAAACCCCAATGTTTGTTTATTCTATCCGCAGCTTAAAGGTTTTCACATTAAGGAAGGTGTGGTTTTCAATCTATCAAATACAGCAGGTGGTAAACTTGTGATGTTCGCACATGATTGGCCACAGTGGCCAGCCTCTGACGCACATGATTGGCCACAGTGGCCAGCCTCTGGCGCACATGATTGGCCACAGTGGCCAGCCTCTGGCGCACATGATTGGCCACAGTGGCCAGCCTCTGGCGCACATGATTGGCCACAGTGGCCAGCCTCTGGCGCACATGATTGGCCACAGTGGCCAGCCTCTGGCGCACATGATTGGCCACAGTGGCCAGCCTCTGACGCACATGATTGGCCACAGTGGCCAGCCTCTGACGCACATGATTGGCCACAGTGGCCAGCCTCTGACGCACATGATTGGCCTCTGATACGCATTACAAAGACTAACAAAGAGGGAACTATAGAGCCAGTTAATTAAAAAGTCAAACAGCCAGTGTGTGTAGGACATGGACTTTCATTTGTTAGCGTAACACATAGCCTACTTCTACCATAGATACAGTTGTATATGCACAGCCTAGCCTAAATAAAAGAAAAAAAAATGAATATGGTTGTAGAATGCCATTATGCTCAAAATTGATGACAAAACAGTTGGTTATAAAACAGGCAGCAAAAACTGTGCCATATGGCATTTGATTAACACCTTACAGGCAAGGCAGCTGAAGGGAAGGTGAAAGCAAGTTCCCTTTTTAGGATCAGGACAGAAATAGTGCCATAGCTCAGCCATCACATGGCTGGTGCTGTAATATGCTCTAACCTATGAAAGCAAGATATGGCAACAAAAGAAAGACTAATACTAGCACCTACCCAACACATCTGCAATCCTTATTATCAATATTAATTCTTATGATTAATATGATAATCAACGCTAAATGAAGAAAAAATAAAATAAAAATGTAAGCTTGCTTATTTACTTGAGCCCCCCCAAGTACACTCATTTTACAAGCCTTCCTCTGGGACTAATCAACTTTGAGGGCGTCTCCCCATACAAGAACTGGAGTAACTAACGTAGGCCAAGTGTTAGCACTTGTATTTGTTCAAAAATAGCTGTAACATTAAATCTAATTTAGGCCTCTTTCACAGTGGGACGTTAAAGTCGCACGTTATAAAAATTTATACCGCAGACTAACGCACAGCAATACAAAGTCTGTGCGACATTCACAGTGCTCACGTTGCGTTGTGTGTAACGTGTAGCAATATTTAGAGTGTGCTGCATGCTGTGTGTTCAACAATGTATCTGCTGTGTAATTTGTGTTTCACAAGCTCAGTAATTTTTTTTAATTCTTTTTTTTTTTTTTAAATGCAACGCATGCGCCGTTTTCGGTCCATCAGTATGCAGCGAAAACGGAGCACCAAGAGACATAATGCAGTGCAAAATAACGTCCAATTTCATGACCTACATGCACTGCGTTAGGGGCACGTTGTGCGACTTTTGTGGTCGTTGTTAGGGGATGTTGCGTCCCACTGTGAAAGAGGCCTAAAGGAAACAAAAAGCTGTATGGAATGCTAATAGCAGTTTTTTTCAGTGGTTCCTGTTTTTAAATTAAAACCACAATTTTACAAGCACCTGAAAGACCTGAGTACAGTGTAAAATGATTGCAGCACAGTCATGTCATATACAACTGAGCCAAAAGTAACTTAAGTGAACCTGAAGTGTAAAACTAGAGACAATTTACTCTAGGAGTAGTATGGATGATAAATAGACCATTAGTAACATAGTAATGAGTCATTTTTTATTTCAGTTTAATGGCTTAATTTGAAGAGCTGCATAAGACTGTCACGGTTGCTGTTCCCTCCTTTGCCTTTTTAAGCCAAAAGAGAAAGAAAAAGTAGAGACCCATTTGAAGTTTCCTGAACTTAAACCTAATTAGAAGCCTTATCTTACAGTTTTCCAGCTGCCTTATTCTCCATTTACTTTTCAGGAAACCGGATTGAATTTGACAAGCTGTCAACAAGACATTTTGCCTAGATAGCATCTATAGTTTTCTTTTTTTAAACTCCTGCTGTTCTGGATAACAGAACGTGACTTCAGAGAATGTCTTACTAGGCTGAGTATTATACAGCATGTACCCATGTTTAACTCATGTCACTTCAGATACGCTTTAAGCTTTTACGTACACACAGTTTATAATTTCACATGTAAATATAAGATCACCTCATCACAATCAGTGTAATTAAAATAAAATTACCTTTTGGTGGAAAGTAAGATTTACTTTCTGCTTTGTGAGGCCAATCCACCACCAAAGGACCAAACCTCCGGAAGCTTGCTGTGATCTCGTCTGGAAATAGCAAGCCAATAAAATAAATAAATCACCAATTTAAAAAAAATACATGGTACTGACAAAATTAAAGCATTGCAATTACTATGCTGCTCATAATGGTGGAGATCATGCCTATAAATGTAACCTACTTAAAGGGAACATGAGGTGAGAAGGATAGGATACCCTGAACAAGAATGCAGATCAGATGTTTCTGATAAAAATCTGACAAGATTAGCCACATGCTTGTTTCAGGTGTGTGATTTAAACCCTACTGATCAGAAAGATTAGCAGGACTGCCAGGCAACTAGTACTTTTTCAAAGGAAATAAATATGACAGCCTCTATATGCATGTCACCGCGGGTTCCTTTTAAATAAATCAAAGACCTGAAATATTACATATGTGGTTATGTCCAGAAATTAACTGACTTCCTTCACAACCACATGGTATACCAGGCAACAGGCCCCAAGCTATGCCTTTTAGGCATTTTGTCGGATGACAAATTGTTTATCTCAGAACCCCTCTATGCTGCCAGGTTGTTGATTGCCAGGCACTGGCTAGCCTCAAAAATCCCAATTTTTCAAGAATGGATATGTATTCAAAACCTAGTCCAAAACCTGTTCGATTTTTACTGCCTACTGTGTAAGTGACAGTAATGCTGGGAATACACGAGTCGACCCGGCGGCTCGATTAGCCGGCGGATTGACTTCCGCCGCCCGGATTGATTCCCGCTCGTCCCCGCGGGCACTTCCTCATCAGCGGTTCGTTTTCTAATATTGTCCGCCCGCGGGGATCGGCGGCTCGATTGATAAGGAAGAAACGCATCGTCTATTCCCAGCATTACATAGGAGGAAAAGCCATTTATGGTGCTCAGAGGGGGAGAAAGATATGCCCAGGGTATGATAAAATCATGTTAAAAGCAACCAAAGTTAAACATACTTTTAATGTGCACTTGGCCAAAAGTACGTTACAAACTTTTTTTCATTTTGGTTGCTCTTAACATGGTTTTATTATACCCTGGGTGCCTCTTTCTCCCCCTTTGTGTTACTAACCCTCCTTCGGGAGGGGTATTCTATATGGCCAAGTGGCCTAACATCACCTTTGCAACCACCTAGAACTTTTTGTACCAAGAGAGCGAACACATCCAGCCTGGCTGGTCCCCCAAGTGGAGTCAGGTCTGTATCTCCACATGCCTACAGTGGTTGGTTGCCCGTCTGCAACCTTCCTTTGTGAGTACATTTCATTGACTCTACAACATTTTTATTGTCGTGACTTACTGCACTATCGGGGCTCCCTGGTTGTCTGTGTTTTTATGTTTTTATCCAGGGTGTTACCCGCCTTTTTTCACCCTACCCGCATATTTATAGTGCAGCTTACTCAGAGAAAAGTAAACTTTACACCCCCTTCTATTGACGCCTAGAATAGCATTACTAGGCCTATTAGATGGTGTTCCCATGAGGAAACACTCCCAATACCTAATACGCATTGTATGTTTTTATGCTCAGAAATGCTGCGGGTATGGAAATAAACAGCCCCCTCTGTGAGCTCATGAAAATGCATGATCAACAATGCCCTGCCGCTTCACCGCCTGACATATAAAAGCAGGAATTACCCATGTAGATATAATACAATTTGGGCATCCCGGTATAGAAAAGATACAATTACTACTACAGGCCCAGAGGAACAATGATAATAAAAACAAAACAATATACATCCGGCTACATTACACTCCCCAATGTGATATGGCGATATAGGGTCCGGAGTCAGAACTTGTCTATCCCCCCCCCCCCCCCCCAAACTTCCTCATAGTCTTCCCCACTTATGATTCTCTCTTTCTCCTCCTTTACTCTGGACACGAGATGCTGAGTGCCTTAGTGCTCAAGTTGTACAAGCTATTGACTGTTCAATTAATTACATGCCATGAATTTAAAAAGAAACAATATATGTAGATTATTGAGCACTCTGCTATGTCAATATGCATATTGCACTACAAAATGATGCTCCTGAGCATTGTGATGCTTGGAACTGCGCCAGAGAGCTTTCTTTGTCTCTGGTTGTATGTTATTTTGCTGATTTAAAACCAAATGATTTGTTGGGGGAAAAAATAGATGTAAATTTTATCTGCATGTAATTTACATTTTACAGTATTTTTTGCAGTAGTGTCCTTCAAGCCATCTAGAGTGATAACTGATGCCTACAAGTGCTCGGGCAAAGTTATAGATATTTCAGTTATTGACAGAGCACATCTACATTTGTACAAATGCTCCTTTAACATTCCCCTACACATCATAAACTACAGAAACTCATGCTGAAAGCCATAATAGGAAAAGGATGTATTTTTCTTGGCAACAAATGATTTCAAGAGCGTAGACAGATGAAACGCTTAAAGTACCTTCATCAATGTCAGGAGGAAGACCGCCAACAAACACCTTCCGAGAGTAGCGCTCAACCCGTTCACCGTTCTGACAGTGTGTTGGAGAACTCAGACCGGAGGACAAGGATTGGTCGCCATGGCTATCGCTCAGGAAACCATCTTCAAATGGAAACAGTGAAGACCGACCTGGGGAGAGAGGATCACTGGTTATTTAAAAGGAAAAAAAAAATGTGCACTCAGCTGCATTGTTAAAAAGGTTAAGTGCTCCTTCAGAAGAAAACGTGTTTTTGGGATGCGAGAGGAAATCAGAATGCCTGGAGGAAACCCACGTAAATACAGGGAGAACATACAAGCTCCATACAGATCATGTTCTAGCGAAGATTTAAAGGTATGACTCCTGAAAGCAAGAGAGTTTGAGCCACTTGGCAATTGTGCTTGATTGGCAAATGTCAAATAAATCATTTCTTAAGTACCTGTTCAGAAGCCCAAACAACTGTCAGTTTCTGCATAAAATACTGACTGTGCTATAGGCTGCAATTTTCTTAAACAGAAACAGCCTGTGCCTTCCACCCTGCAGTCTGAAAAGTGTGGATAGCAAAAATCTATTAACCCTTCGCACTCTCGCATGCAAATGTTCAAACAAATGCATTCACAGATTCACTCATCCAGGCACAACGGTTATCCCTACAGCTAAGTTAAAAGCACTATGCATGTTACAGGGCCAGAGTTAGGACACCTATGTTTATCTGGGTACTTCTGCGCAGTATAGGTGACTAAGCATAAGAATGCATTCTTCTGTGAACTAAAACCCCGGCTTTTAACTAAGCTGTAGGGATAACAGGGGTGCCTGGATGAGTGAATCTGTGAATGATTTGTTTGAACATTTGCATGCGAGAGTGCGAAGGGTTAATAGATTTTTGCTGATTTCTAGCCACACCCCCTTCAGCACCTCCTTTTCCTTAATAACTTATTTAATGTCCTAACTAGAGACGATGTGCCTGGATATATGTATATTTTTTCTTGAAAAGTGTGGAGGATGCAATCAAAGCAGCTTCAACAGCCATAACCAAAGATGTTAACAACTGACTTTTGGTCACGTAATTTTAGCTGCAGGAATTTCATTTCATACCAAAAAGGTTGCGTTATGGCTCTCTAATCTTCCGTTTCTTAATTTCCATACGATGAAATCAGTTTCCTTAAATAAGAAAAGGTTTCTGAACCTCAATTTAGCTGTCTACATTTGAGCACTATGCTTCTGTCTAGTTACAGGGATATCAAGTAAGGAGCAACAACTTTCTCACCATAAGTATCTCCCTGCCCTACTTTATCAGGTTTCATGGGGTAAAGCAAAGAAAACTGTTTGTTCAAGACATGATTGCTATAGATACAATGGATTTATTATGGTTCCTATTGGTGCTAGTTTATCAAAACATACCTATGTCTAAAAAAATGTTTTCCTAAATGCGTTTTGCAAAGGCATCAGCAGTCACATTAAGGAAAAATTACTTTTTCAAATACTACATTTACTTTATTAGGTATGAACAAGAAAGGATACGTTTAGGGCAGAACCATAAATACACTCCAAAAAAGCTCCAAAGTATTACAAAGCCTTCTTTACTTTTTACGGTGTAGCAGTGCGTTTTGATTTGTCAATATCCAGATACCTTACAAAAACGTTATGGCCATTCCTCAGGAGGCCGTCAGCCAAGGATCTTTAGACTTTAGAGCAGGAGACTAACTTTTGCGATTTCCTTAACTAACATCAACACAGCTGGCTTGTACGATTTTCTGCTACCGCACAGATCAGCTTTTGAATTATTGCAAATACCTTCTGTTTTAAGGCGGCAAACCACACTAAGCATTGCTTTTTAGTAGGAGGGCTTTTCGGTCTCTTTTAGTCCCCTATACTTTCCTAGAAGTTTTGGGTCACCCTGAGCTGCTTGGGTATTCCGTTCTTCTGAATTCTGTAGACCACTTGTTGATTAATTTTGTATTTCTCCAACTCCCAGAGCCTCTGAAATCATGGGCTAAAAAGAGCCACGTTCTAATGGACTTCTAAAGTAACCCAAGACAACAATTTACAACTTGTCACTCTTGTGAGCTAAGAAACAGCTTGGATTATTGAGGGAAGATCACCTTTGATTACTGAAGAACTTGGGTTCAGTTTTACTTGCTTTTGCAAGAGTTTTCATCCACTAGACAAACGGAGAACCTTCCTTAACTAATCACAAGACTTCTTCAGAGACATCACAGTGCAGAAAGGAGACTCCCATCGGTCTCAACAGGATCTTGCATAGGTCTGCATAACAGGCATTTACTGAAGTATCCCTTAAAGGGATACTGTAGGGGGGTCGGGGGAAAATGAGCTGAGCTTACCCGGGGCTTCTAATGGTCCCCCGCAGACATCCTGTGCCCGCGCAGCCACTCACCGATGCTCCAGCCCCGCCTCCGGTTCACTTCTGCAATTTCTGACTTTAAAGTCACAAAACCACTGCGCCTGCGTTGCCATGTCCTCGCTCCCGCTGATGTCATCAAGAGCGCACAGCGCAGGCCCAGTATGGTCTGTGTCTGCGCAGTACACTCCTGGTGACATCAGCGGGAGCGAGGACATGGCAAAGCAGGCGCAGTGGTTTTCTGACTTTAAAGTCAGAAATTCCAGAAGTGAACCGGAGGCGGGGCCGGAGCATTGGGGAGTGGCTGCGCCAACACAGGATGTCTGCGGGGGACCACTAGAAGCCCCGGGTAAGTTCAGCTCATTTTCCCCCGACCCCCCTACAGTATCCCTTTAACTAAATGGCTATATAGTGAATCCAAAGCACTGTATGTGGACATACAATTCCTCCACTCATGTTTCCATGTTTGACTTTAAATGGCCTTTAAAGTGTACCAGAGCTGAAAAAGATGTTATACATACCTGGGGCTTCCTCCAGCTCCATCCGCCTGGATCGCTGCCACGCTGCCGTCCTCCGATGTCTGCAGCTCCGGTTCTTGGTCCCCGCACTTCCGTCAGTCGGAGCGAGTCGAACGTATGAGAAGTGCGTCGTTAGCGTATCTCTCCAGCAGCCGCTGGACAGATACATAAAGGGCACACCTCTCCAGCGTAGACTGGCTGCGATGACTGAAGTGTGGGGACCCGGTACCGGAGCTGCAGACATCGGAGGACGGCTGCGTGGGAGCGATCCAGGCGGATGGAGCTGGAGGAAGCCCCAGGTATGTATAAAATAAAATTGAAATGGAGCCTGTATGAAAAAAAAAATTAAACGACAGAAGGGGATTGGTCATATGTTTCCAGAAAAAACAAATGACGCAGCCTTCTAAATTATGAATACTGTTGGTTGGAATGGAAAAATAAACAAAATGCAGAAAGAGCAAATAATGTATGCACCTGAATTTAGCCTTTTCAACAATCCCAAACGGCTTCTGATGACACCATAGTGTGTGCGCATTTAGATTCAATGACAGCTGTGTTGGCCCTCTAACCCCACCTGACCCCAATTCCTAACTGTGTAACCATTTAATGGAGCCGTTTAGAGCAGTAGCAAGCTGTAAGGCACGTTGCCTGGCAGGGATCCAGACCAGATCTCTCAGGCAACATCACAGGGCTCAAGCTGAACAGGTGCGGTTTTCTGAAGGGAAACGCAACGGATAACCACTTCTGCTGTGACCCCAATGTGTGTACAGCAGATCTTAGCCAGCCACCGGCCTCTGGACAATCCAGGGGCTTCCCACTACTGAGACAAATACCCATAAGTAGGATGGCCTTTTGATCAGTGTCCTGCTATCATAGGTGCACAGGTACTTTATGGCCTCTAATTAGTTTTAAGGAGAGAGGCCGCTGTAGTCTAACTATGAAGACAAAAGGCTGGTTTAATAACCCTTGCAATGAAAAAGTAGGAAAACATAGGATTGGTACTATATGTGCACGTTTAACTCATTCCACAAGACCTTTCTCAGGTCAAAGGAAAAAATTAACCCATTAGCAGCTTCAATAGTTATCTCGTTTGAGGTAAGTGCGCTGCTTTTGTCCTCAGTTAGAAGTACTGAGCTGTAAGTTCTTGGAATGTTTTGATGTCTCTCTACTAGCAGAATATACAGAAAGTGAAACCAGAAGTCCTGTTACTGTCTCACATTGCCCCCTAATGACACCTGTTCATAAATACACATTACAGCAGTACTTATTAAATGCAGGAAACTGTAACAACAAATAAAAAATGTGCTAAAATAAATTGACCTGTTACACTTGCAAGCCTCTAAATAAATTGGCTGCTAAAGGGTTAAATTAAAACCAATTCCTTCCATCCATTCTCATGGCGCAGTGTTGCTACACTTGACACCTATCAGACAAAAAATGATGGAGTCCAGTTCTGCTCATCACATCTCCAACTTAAAGAGAACCAGAGAAGAAGCACCCTCATGTATTTTATTACATTTATCAGTGGGAACATGACAGTAAACACCTACCCTGCTTTTAGTTTTAAGGTCCGTACACACGCCGGACTGGAGGCAACGACGGGTCCGTCGTCACCTCCCGCTGGGCGGGTGTTCCAACGACAGTCCAGGGTGTGTACGCACTGTCGGCGGACTGATACGGCTGTTTCTGAGCGATCCGCCGGGCGGCGGCCTCCAGTCCGGCGTGTGTACGGACCTTTATTCTTCTCAGTCTAATCTATCTGTTATCAACTGTGATAAGAATCCACCGACTATTCAGTCGAGGTTTGACCTGGAATCATTTTAGCTGAGTCACTCTTCTGTGGAGTCTTTTCAAGCCCAAGCCTGCCCCCTCCTGGCTCAGATTTCATACTCAGAGCTGTTGACATGGGAGGGGCTGCTTCCACCGAGAATGAAGCTCTGAAACAGTGTATCTGTGCAGTGTGCAGCCAGTCATTATCTACTGTATGCAGTTTCATTTCTATGAGAGACACTTCCTACAGGCAGCCACACAGCATACCAGAATAATAAAGTTGCAGCCCTGCTTGTCTATAGTCTACAGACAGCACATCCAGAACAGTTTATAACCTGGAAGCAGAAGGGATATGAGCCGGCGGCCATATTGAATATTTCCTGGAGCAATAATGGATAAAAAACACTCAAAAAGGCACTCCAGAGTGACGAAATTATCAGGTAGAGCATTTATTCTTTACAAGCTATCAACTGATATGTTTATTTTGTGTGAATCGTTCATCTCTGGTTCCCTTTAAAGAGGCTCAGAAACGAGAGAGGCCCGGGGCTTCTTTCCACCCCATAAATACGTCTAAGTCTGACGCCGTCCTCCCATGGGATGCCATTCAGCCGAGGTGTTCTCCGTTACAAGGCTCAGTCGATGCCAGTCAGGGTCTACTGACGTCACTGAGCCTGGTAACGGAGATCACCGCGGATGAACTGCAGACCACAGGAGGACAGCGTGGGACGTGTTTATGGGGCGGGAGGAAGCCCCGGGTAAGTCAGAACTGCTCTTTATCTCGTCTCTGAGCCCCTTTAAATAAATAAAAAGCGGTTATGTGGAATTAAACCATGTATTTTAAAATTAATGTAATTGTCATTTGTAAGCCCATCACAGCAAGACTGCAATAAAACAAAGCAAGTTACAGTAAAAAAATTGAATAAAAACAGTACTTTCAAAACATTTAAATACATGTGCAATAAAAAAAAAAAAGATTAGCAAGGATTAGAGATTAAACTGAGGTATAGATCTCTCATTCATTTTCTGAAATCAGCTCTCAATAAGCAAATGATTCAAAGGCAAAAGATTAGAGGAATCACCACTAAAAACCAATAAATTATAAAATACATAATATAACAGAATTAGAATATGATAAAAAGTGTAAATTAAAAAAAAGGGGCTGAAAACTTAAAAAACACAAGCTTCCTCATGTTAGGAGAATTACGCTCTCCAAATGACCCCCTCCCTGGGTCAGTAGAGAATTACCCCCTCCCTGGGTCAGTAGAGAATTACCCCCCTCCCTGGGTCAGTGGAGAATTACCCCCCTCCCTGGGTCAGTGGAGAATTACCCCCCTCCCTGGGTCAGTGGAGAATTACCCCCCTCCCTGGGTCCGTGGAGAATTACCTCCTCTCCCTGGGTCCGTGGAGAATTACCCCCTCTCCCTGGGTCCGTGGAGAATTACCCCCTCTCCCTGGGTCCGTGGAGAATTACCCCCTCTCCCTGGGTCCGTGGAGAATTACCCCCTCTCCCTGGGTCCGTGGAGAATTACCCCCCTTCCTGGGTAAGTGGAGAATTACCCCCTTCCTGGGTCCATGGAGTGTTTCCACTAAGATTTTTATTTTTTTTGCCATTATGGGACATGAAGTGTCTGGATGGTGTAATAGTTAAGGGCTCTGCCTCTGACACAGGAGACCAGGGTTCGAATCTCGGCTCTGTCTGTTCAGTAAGCCAGCAACTATTCAGTAGGAGACCTTAGGCAAGTTTTCCTAACCCTGCTACTGCCTATAGAGCGTGCCCTAGTGGCTGCAGCTCTGGCGCTTTGAATCTGCCAGGAGAAAAGCGCATGTCATGAAGAGAGAGTGTTCCATACATGGGTCTACAGTTGAAACAAAAAGAAAGGAAGCTTGTATTTTTAGGCCTTCAAATTCACATAAAAGCAGTAGAATAGAACACAATGCAAAAAAAAAAAAAATTAAAATTAGTGGTCATTTATTGCTTCACCCAAAAAAGCTTGATTTTTTTTTCCCCCTTTAGATTCTGGCAAGCAAAACACCAAAACAAGTCTCAAAGTATTTACCTCGTCTCCGACCATAGCTCCTGGCTGCATGGAAACAGGAAAAAGTGGAAGGTTAACACACAGGAACAGATACCGGCTTGTTATCCTGGTGGGCTAGGTGTTGTGTCTACTCATTATACTCAAAGAGGACGAGAGGATATGGGGAAGTGCGAGCAACCATTCCTCAAACTAGACTTTAAGGCTGGTTTCACAGTTACAGCAGCCAGTAACGCAGCCAAACTCACAGCACTGTAAAAGCAATGGGCTGTTCACATTCCAAACGTTGTGTTACATAGTAACGCAGCACGTTTAAACAAAGTGCTGCATGCTGTACGTTATACTGGGCTAAGCCACGTTAGACTGTTTGCACATGCTCAGTAATGTTGGAGGAGGAGGTCTCCCATCCTCCTCCGCAGCCAGCCACATGGCTAATTAATATTCACTGCACTGTTGTGACTCGTGGTGGGACTGTAGTGTTGTCCGGATCATGAACCAATCGTTCATTTGATCCGGATCTTTTTTGTAAGTCAATCATCCGGATCACCACAATGAAAGATTCGGTTCACAGTGGATGTCTGTCTGGAAGTAACAGGAACATACATAATGTACAGTGCAGGGAAAGTCCTGTCCTGCTAGTCATTTCACCCAGTTTGCTTCCCTAGTAAAATGATTCAAATGATTTGGTTCAAAGATCCGGATCTTTTCAATGATCTGATTCAAAATGATCTGAATCTTTAAAAAGATCCAGACTTCCTATCACTAACCTGGAGCGGCTGCTTTGAGAGCTGCATAACGCAGCTCAATCTGACGTCCAACTTCAACACCACCATACGTTGCGTTAGGGGCACGTTATGCAACCATAATGTCCCCTAAAACGCAACATCTTGGTGGGAAAGTAGCCTAAAGGAAAACCGAAGTAAGAGGTCTATGGAGGCTGCCATATTAATTTCCTCTTTAGCAATACTAGTTGCCTGGCTATCGAGCTAAATCTCTGTCTCAACTACTTTTGGCTAAAGACCCTGAACAAGCATGCAGCAGATCAGGCGTTTCAGACATTGTCAAATCTGAGAAGATTAACTGCATTCATGTTTCTGGTGTGATTCGGATACTGCTGTAGCCAAACAGACCAACAGGATAGCCAGGCTATTGGTATTGTTTAAATGGAAATAGATTGTCCTTTAAAGGGAACCTGAGCTGAGTAAAATTATTTTAAATAAACACATGAGGTAATTTCAAATAAACATTGCATAGTTAACTTGCCAACAGTTCCTCTCAGAAGCTCACCATTTTCTTGACAATGATCCCTTCCAGTTCTGACAACATTTTGTCAGAACTGAAATATATCAGTTCCTGTCAGTTATAAATCAGTTGCTGTCAGTTATAGTTGAGAGGACGACTGATGTGCCAGGTAATGTCCATGTTTCCCTATGGCTCAAGTAGGCGATATTACTGTTTAACAATGTGCTGACCAGGAAGCGGTCATGGGGTAATGGCCATTTTTAAAATGGAGGACGGAGAATTACTTTGATCACAGTGGACAAACAGGACGCGGGAGAGGAGGAAGAGATTGAGGAGTAGGCTACACAGGAGGTAAGCATGACTTACCGGTATGTATGTTTATTTTGACTTAATTTTCACCTCAGGTTTTCTTTAAGTTTTCACCCACTTTGCTTAGCTCACCTCCCTCCTCAAGTGTTACAGTTGTTCCCATAAGTTTACTTAAAGAGACACTGAAGCGGAAAAAAAAACCCCGATATAATGAATTGGTTGTGTACTATGAATAATTACTAGAAGATTAGCAGCAAAGAAAATATTCTCATATTTTTAATTTTCAGGTATATAGTGTGTTTTCTAACATTGCATCATTCTCTAATATGTGCAGATTACATAACACTCTGCATTCAAAATGATTCTTTCAGAGCAGTCTGTGAACTAATGACCTCTCCTCTGGCAGATAAAAAGAAAACTGTTCACTTAGAGTTGAGATAATAAAAGTCAGAAGACAGCCCTCTCCACGACTTTGAAAGTCGTAGAGATTAATGGCTTTTTTGCATAGATATAACAACTGGAGTTTCTTAACTCTTCCTGTACTGGAAACAATTACACTGATGTATCTGATCTTAATGTTTTATTTCTTAGCTGTGCTACACATACAAATCATAATATCAGATTTTTTTTTTCGCTTCAGTGTCTCTTTAACATGGCAGATTTTTGTAAAATTAGTACCATTCTTTAAAAGGATAGGTCCGAGGTAAAAAAAACAAACAAAATCTACTTACCTGGGGCTTCCTCCAGCCCCTGGCAGCCCATCTGTCCTTCGCTGCAGCTCCTGTTTTCCCTCTGTTGCTGGTGAGGTCGGCATCTTTTGCGCCTGCGCGAGTGTGCGGCTTGTGATCACGTGGCCTGCAGACTTCTGTTCAGGCGCCACATTGCACCACATGTAACAGAAACGGGCTCGTAATTAGATCTTGACAATTTTTTTATTTTTTTTTACCTCAGATGTGTCCTTTAAGAAACCATGAGTAATCCAGCCAAACAAATTTCATATTTTAAATGGGATTCAGACTTCTTCTAGCAGCTCGACCATGCAGAACATTCCTCTTCAAATACCTCCGTATTGTGCATCTTGAAACATCCACACTGAGAAGCCTGGATGCTGGGAATGCTGGGAATAAGCGGCTCGATTCTGAGCCATTTAGATGGCTCGATAGATAATTTCCGACATGTCCGATCTCCGGCCCGATCGTTTCGCTGCTTGATTTCGCATAGAAGACAATGCAAAAAATGTAAGAAAACCGAGCGGAAGATACCTGCGGAATCGAAAGGGGGAATCGATCGAGCGGGAGAATAGACCAGTGTATGTCCAGCATTAGAGAGGGTTTGGGGAGTGTCCCTGGCAACATCCTCTCACTGTCATGAATGGAAGGGGCATCTCTCACAAGGGAGGGTCTCCCAGGAGGGGGGGGGGGGGGGTTTGAAGAAACACTACACGAGGTAAATTACCACACTGAAATGAATGTATTTAGACTCATTATACTGTATTGCTGGGAAGTGGATTCAAGCAGTACAGCAGAAAATGTGACGGTGGAGAGTCAGGGGGGAGGGATATTGTGACTGCCTGCCATTTTTTTCCATTTAAACTATACCAGTTGCCTGGCTACCCTGCTGATCTTTGGTTGCAGCAGTGTCTGAATCACACCATGAAACAAGCATGCAGCAAATAAAGTCAGACTTCAGTCAGAGCACCTGATGTGCATGCTTGTTCAGAGTTTATGACTAAACGTATTATGCTGGGCATACAAGGCATTTTGCTTCCTTCTCAATCGAGCCGCTAATGGCTCGGTTGATAATATCCGACAGGTCCGATGACCTGCCGGATAGATTCCCCGCTTGTTCCCCACCGGCGAAATAATAGCGGGGAATCGAGCGGCTGATAAAGAGCGCTGGCGGGGACGAGCAGGGAACGATCTGCGCGGATGAGCGGGTCGGTCCGGTGCATAATTGGTCAGCGGCTCGATCCGGCGCATAATTGGTCAGGTGTATGCCCAGCATAAGAGACCAAGAATCAGCAGCACAGCCAGGCAATCAGCATAGTTTAAAAGGAAATAAATATGTCAGTATCCATATCCCTCTACCTTCAAGAGAGAAGAAATGCATATTCATGCAATATGATAGATAGAAAATATGATTGTTCACTAAAAATTGTACAGGTAATGGGTGCCTTTAAGATAATCACAAAGAGTTTCAGGAGATGAAAATCTATTGCGTACCAAGCCAGGAGTTCAGAGCCACAGACTGTCCTTGCTAGAAGTTGCTGTTATATTCAATGACGCTGCTGATTTGGATCTGGTAAAAATACATTTGACACAAATTGCAGCAATGCTTGTGTGAGTCACAAATGACTCATCCACACTTCTGGGTACAACCACCATCAAGCAATGTGTGAGCTGTACACAGAAAAAAATCACATTGTTTCCTAAAACATCTAGTAGGGTGAGCCAGCAAATAAACAAACGCATTAGAAATAGCTCATAAAATAGCTTAGTGATGCATAAACAAGCTCTTAAAGAGGAGCTGTCAGCCATACTATCTCAGAACCCCCCCCCCCCCCCATATAAGTAGATAAATAGTTGCTCTACTTACATAATATATGTATTGCACGGTCTACGTTTTGATTTTAGTGATTTTTCTACAGTAAAAAAAAAAAATAAAAATCATTCTTAGCATTTAACATTTTAAGTGTGGCTATTTTGTAGCCAATCCTGATGTCATTTCCTCCCTTACTCTCCTCTATCTGATTGTGTATGCATTGCCCGCCCTTCACTATAGAAAGTGCATTGTCTCAGCATGAGAAATATTGGCCAGAGAGGAACAGAGGAGTGGGAGGGGAAAACAGGAGGGAAAGAGGCTTCAGCCAATCAGGCTGCATTAGTTAAATCCAAGGGGAAATAAAGAAGCAAAAAGGGACAACCCAGCATGCCTTGCAACTTCCTTTTTGTGTACCACATTTTGTGTGTACCAAATAAGAGTCAGGTAAACTGCAGAATGATCATTTATCAACAAGAAAAGTAATAGAGATTTTAACTTTTGGATTACCTGGTTAGCATCCGTATTACTTGTATAACAGATAAAAATAAAGATTTGATTTTTGATTTTATGCCCGACAGTTACACATTAAAACAGACCTAAACTCAGAACTTCCTCTCTGCTCTAAAAGATAAGAAACCGCATAATAACCCTTAAAGAAAAACATTTTTGTTTCAGCTGATAGAACTCCTACAATAAATCTGCAGTCGGTGACGTCATCCCGCCCGTCGCCATGGCGACGTGGGAAGCCGTCCAGGAAATCCCATTCTTTGAACCCTAGGCTCGCTACATGATTTTTTAGTAGACCGCCAGGAGGGTTAAAAGGACATCCAAGGTGAAAATAAACGGATGAGAAAAACAATTGTATATATCCTCCTCCTAAAAATGACTTTTTTTTTTAGATAAGCCAGTTTTATTTTATATTTAAATCTAGTTTTTAAGTTTTTACTGTTTTATTGTCTCTGCTCAAGGACACCTTCATTGAAGTGTGCTAAGAGCTCAAATCTATGAATTACTGACTGACTCTTTCCTTCCTGCTTTCAGAAGCCATTTACTGGCAGAAAAGTATTTTATGGCTGTAATCAGTGAGGGATGTGCTATAATCTGACCCAGTCCAACCCGGTCCCGACCTGGACAGAAACTGTCACTTGTATACCTGATTTTTAACTCTTTCAGGAAGAGAAAGTAAAAAAAGGAACAGTATAGTCATTTGTGTGCCAGACACTGTACATACACATGTCTATCTCATGTCACCTCGGTGATCCTTCCTCACTAAAAAAAAACAAAAAAAACAAAACACAGGGCTCTAAAGCTGTGAACACACTAGATGAACCTTTCCGGAGGGGGCTAATAATGGCCGCCTCTGACAAAAAACTAGCGTGTGTACAGTGACACCTGAAACACAAACCATCAGGTTAAAAACGATATGGGGAGTCCACACGAAAGTCTGGAATGCTGCATAATTACGTCTCCTGTGTACCCCGACCTTGCCTTATGCTTTAGTGATTCTTCCTACATAATTTAAGATAGCCTTGTGATTTTTTTTTAACCACCTTCTCAAAAGAATGTCAATCAGGTATGTCTGACATACAGGCGAAACTCAAAAATTAGAATATTGTGCAAAAGTGAAACACCTTTTGTCAAGTGCAAGTTGAGCACTTGACAAAAGGCTCAAGACCTGAAACATTGCACAGGCTATTATGTTACGTTGGATATTTATCCTGCTATGGTTGAGTCCTGTATGGAGGTTGTTGCCGTACTGGCCACAGTAACACACATCACGCTGGTGGTAAATTGCAGCAAGATGCTGGGACTTAATACAGGAGCAGCGCAGGTAACTAGAACACTTAGGAGGAAGCATCTCAGCTAGTGATGTGACAAAGTCCACAGGTTTTGGGCTAATCCATCTCACACATGGAGGATTCTCAGCGTTTCCTTTCCCTCTTCACCCAAAAGCACTTAATGAATGGCAGTTGCTTAGTCCAACTGCCAGAATGTTGTGCAAACAGGTAGTGGGTGGCCTGCGTCTTTGTATAAATCCTTTCCAGTGACTGCTTTTGTAAAGAATAAATGAAATACTGAGAATCCTCATGAAGAGATGGACTAGTCAAAAACCTGTCAGTTCTGTCAGATTTCTACTAACTACTGTAAGTGGCGGCAAAATACGAGAAAAGTAATTTATAGATCATTTTGCTCTGGAAGAACCGTACTTCTTAAAGGGAACCTGTACTGAGTAAAATTATTTAAAATAAACACATGAGGTAACTTAAAATGAACATTACATAGTTGCCTTGCCATCAGTTCCTTTCAGAAGTAAACCATTTTCTTCTGACAATGATCCCTTCCAGTTCTGACAACATTTTGTCAGAACTGAAATATATCAGTTGCTGTCAGTTATAGCTGAGAGGACAACTGATGTGCCAAGTAATGTCTATGGTTACCTATGGCTCAAGTGGGCGAGGTTACAGTTTAACAGTGTGCTGACCAGGAAGCTGTTATGGAGTAATGGCTATTTTCAAAATGGAGGACGGAGAATTCCCTTAATCGCAGTGGACAAACAGGACGCGGGAAAGGAGAAAGTGATTGGGGAGTAGACTACATGGGAGGCAAGTATGACTTGTGTATGTTTATTTTAACTTTTAATTTTCAGTTCAGGTTTTCTTTAAGCCCCATGCACACGCTCAACAGTGGTCTTTCATGCAGCACAATTATCAAACAACTTTTGTTGTGAAACAACAAATAACCAAAGAAAAGTTGCTTGCTATTGTTCATCCAACTGATAAGACGTCAATCCAACTGTTGGATTTACATCTTATCAGTCTTATCAGTTGTGTGAACAATAGCAAGCAACTTTTCTTTGGTTATTTAAACTTGTTTCACAACAAAAGTTGTTTGGCAATTGTGATGCATGAAAGACCGCTGTTGAGCGTCTGTATGGGGCCTTATTTGTATATGTTTATTTTAAATCTTACAAATGTTCGCGATTGTGGCGCTTTAAAAAACATTTATGGATCTGACAGAGCCGGGACAAGGTCCTCCAGCACCCAAGGCTGAGACACCAAAGTGCGCCCCTCCATCCCTCCCACCCCAGCCGTCACACACTGATTGCTATTAGACTAAGAGGCGCCACAGGGCCCACAACCTCCCCAACACCTTAATATCTAGTTATCTGGCTTGCAGTCACTGCCATGTATCCCCTTTTCTTATTTCTGTCTGCTTCAAACACAATTAGGAATCACAGCTGAATGAATTCTACGCCCTCCTACACTGCGCCCTGAGGCTGGAGCCTCTCCAGCCTATGCCTCGGCCCGGCAATCGGAACTGTTCTGTACTACTAAATCAGGTCAGCAAAACAGAGAGTTAACATGGAGGAAGATGAATAAGTTCTTGACAAGCTCCTTCACCGTGAAGCAAGTTATAGAATTATAACAAGATTTCCAAGGCCCGCATCGATTCATCTCTGCATTTGTAGTGTCTCCAGGCAAAAGCATCTGCTTAAAAACCACTAAAAGCTTCCTACAAGAAGATGCATTTAGAAATAAAACATGCATCCTAATGAAGGGGGAATGGGGAGAAAACAACCAAAGAAATAAACAGGTCCAGTAAGAGAATTGCTAGGGCTTTCCTTAGAGTTCCTCCATGAACAGAAGACATGTGAGAGGTGTGTTATAAGAAGATAATATGAAGAACAGAATGAAGCAGTCCTATGGGCTTGCTAGAGAGAAGAAAATCCGTAGCTGGAGCTTATCAACATACAGCAGCCGACAGCAGAAATTGTGACAGTGCAGAACGCTGAATTATTTTGATAACACTTCAAAGGCCCTGAGAACATGTCTTATAACCTGAAGTGGAACATAGTTGCCTTTTAAAAGCAAAAAAGAAGCAGCATCTCAAACTGTGAATTAAACGATTTACTGGATCAAAATTCAGAAGAAAAATTTAAGTGAAAAAGATTTGAAGCATATTATATTTAAATTTTAAAGTTTAAGTTACAGCAATCTTTTAAAGGATACCCGAAGTGACATGTGACATGATGAGATAGACATCTGTATGTACAGTGCCTAGCACACAGATAACTATGCTGTGTTCCTTTTTTCCTTTCTCTGTCTGAAATAGTTAAATATCAGGTATGTAAGTGGCTGACTTAGTCCTGACTAGACAGGAAGTGACTACAGTGTGACCCTCACTGATAAGAAAATATAAAACACTTTCCTAGCAGAAAATGGCTTCTGAGAGCAAGAAAGAGATAAAAAGGGGAATTTCTTATCAGTGAGGGCCACACTGTAGCCACTTCCTGTCAGGACTGATTCAGCCACTTACATACCTGATATTTAAAGAGAACCTGAGGTGTGTTTAAAGAATGTTATCTGCATACAGAGGCTGGATCTGCCTATACAGCCCAGCCTATGTTGCTATCCCAAACCCCCCTAAGGTCCCCCTGCACTCTGCAATCCCTCATAAATCACAGCCACGCTGCTGACAATCAGCTTGTCAGAGCTGGCTTCTCTTTAAATCTTTCAGGCAGAGAAAGAAAAAAAAGGAACACAGCAGTTATTTGTGTGCTAGGCACTGTACATACACATGTCTATCTCATCATGTCACACGTCAGTTTGGGTATCCTTTAGGCCTCTTTCACAGTGCGATGTTAAAGTCGCACGTTAGAAAATGTTCCAACGCAGACTAACGCACAACAATGCAAAGTCTGTGCGACATTCACAGTGCACACGTTGCGTTGTGTGTAACGTGTAGCAAGATTTAGAAAGTGCTGCATGCTATGCGTTTAGCAATACATTTGCTGCGTTGTGTGTTGCACATGCTCAGTAATTTTTTTTTTTTTTAAATGCGCCGTTTTCGTTCCATCAGTATGCGGCGAAAACGGCGCACCTAGAGACCCATAACGTAGTACAAAATACCGTCCAACTTTATAACCTACATGCGCTGCGTTAGGGGCACGTTGTGCCACTAACATCGCATCAAACGCACCGTCCCACTGTGAAAGAGGCCTTAGGGCTCTTTTCCACTATGAAATGCGATCGCGATTGCGATCGCGATTACGATCGCAATCGCGTTTCAATTTCCACCATGCGATTGCGATTGCGATTGAGCTACTATACTCATAGTCCAGCTCAATCGCATACAAAACGCGGCAGGACGACGATTGCGCTTTGACCAAAATCGCATCGCAATCGGATCGCACTAATGGAAATTGCTGCTGCAGTTTCCATTCGTTTAATGTACCTTGCGATTTGCAGTCAGAAGCAAATCGCAAATCGCAGGCTAGTGGAAAAAGCCCCTTAAACTTGAACCAAAAGCAGTTTTGAAAAATGCGTACAATTAGAGATGAGTTGGAATGTTCTTGGGAAAAGCAAGGATGTCCAGCAGTGTGCAGGGATGGGGGGAGGAAGGTTTGTGTTTAGTGCGTGTGGGGCTTAACTCACCTGGCTGATGCCAGCATTCGGATATCTATGCTGCACTCCTCTTTTAAAGCGTGGCCATGCATGTCAGCCCACACATGCACATCCGCAAGCTCTGTGCTACTGGACATGTAGAGCTGTGCTCGTGTCTACTGCGTGGCCACGCTGCAAGAAGTGGAGCTGCATGGCCCTGATGTGCACGACGCTTAGCAACGGGGTACATCAGACCACCAAGGGAAGCCTCAATAGAATCCTGAGGCTTCCCTCTCTTCAGCTGAGTAGTAAAACATTTGTTGTAGCCCACAGAACTGCTACAGCTGCAGACTGGTTACTTCCTAGTTTGCTGGGAGCACAGAAAAAGTTAACTTCCTTTGTTTACATATAGCCTGAATGGCACAGATCAGACAGAGGACAGCTCAAATTACAGTGGCTCACTACTTCCAGATAAGGGAGAATTAGACAGGCCACTATCTCTAAATACACACAGGGTGGGTTTCTCTGTGTTTTCCTTCTTTTCTGTGGAAGATTTTAGGTCCACTTTAAATTTCAATAGCAACATTTTTTCTAAGAGGCAAGCTCACTTTTCATATAGAATTATCCATGCAGTCACTTTTATTTTTATACTCTTTAGTTTGCAAAGTAACTTTATACTGCATACAGCACATTGCTGTATGTGTGTCATGGGATCAACCTCAGTGCAAGCAAAAGTGTAGCGTGAAAAAACATAAAAAGGATGTCAACACCAACTCAGTCTACCCAATCCCAGAACTAACATTTGAGAGACCTCCCTCATGGACCATTAAGAACCACAGGAAACTTGTCTGAACTTCTGAAGTAGTTCCATTTAGTGATGGGAATTCCGGCTCTTCTCGGAGAACCGGCTCCTATTAAAGAGCCGGGTCTTACGGCTCTGAATCGGCTCTTCATAAAATATCACTAGACACCACTCAGAATCGGTGTAAAAGCCCCGCCCCTGTCTCCATGACAACTCCAGACTGCTTCTCTGACTGGGGCAATCCCTCCTGCTACTGCTCTGCCCCATACACTCCTACAAGCTGCAAGAGGAGGACTACATCTCCCAGCATGCCTCAGCGCCCTTTATTACACAGCAAATCAGAGCTGTGTGGGGCGGCTGAGGCATCGGCTCTTTCAAAACGGAGAACCGGCTCTTGTCGTTCGCAGCAAAGAGCCGGCTCTTAGAGCCGGCTTGTTCGCGAACGACCCATCACTAGTTCCATTAAGACCAAAAGCCTCTGTTCTATCTATAGCTGGGTGTGTCAGGTCTTCTATTACATACAGTCAATTTTTATAAAAATACGAAAAAACTTTATATAAAAAAGCAAGATGAGATTACTGCCAGGAACTAGTTGTCACGGGCAACGCCTCAACAGTCTTCCACTTTGGGGCTGCAAATATTGCCCTGCATGTGTCAGTATTGCAAATCAGTTATACCGTATGGAACGGATGGACAAACGGTTTGTGAAAAAAATAAACAGTATGACAGAACAGGCTGTTCTGAAGTATACATACTCTAACCACTATACATCAAAATTATACATTAGAAGACACCTAACGTGAAAGGGAAATGGAGGCTGCCATATTCATTTCCTTTTAACAAATACCAGTTGCCCGGAAGTCTTGCTGTAGTGTAGAGTCTGATCACCCACCTGAAACAAGCATGTGGCAATTCCAGTCAAACATCTGATCTGCATGCTTGTTCAGGGTCTATGGAAAAATAAAATTAGAGGCAGAGGGCCAGCAGAACCAGGGTCAGGCTGCCATTAAAGGCAAAGGAGGTAATTTCAAGTGGTCCTGATCACTGCCCTCCCCCCTTCCCTGCCAGACAACCCCCCACTACCCCTGGGACCTCTGTACTGGTTTTGGCAGTGACTCACCTATCATGGCAAGCTTTTCTATACATGCTTCCAGTCTTCATCCCCAGCGAGGTACAATACTGCAAAAAATGGTGCAGGGGCCCCAGGAAGCATAGTAGACCTGAGGGGGGGGGGGGGGGGGGTAGCACAGGGGCCCTGGGAGGACTTTGCATAAGGTGGGGGTGGGGATGAGCAGGATACTCTCACTTCAGGTGTTCTTTAACCACTTCACTCCAAAGGCGTTTTTACCCTAACGGACAAGAGCGATTTTCACCTTTTAGTGCTCATCCCTTTCATTTGCCAATAGCTTAATCACTACTAATCACAATGAAATGATCTATATCTTGTTTTTTTCACCACCAATTGGGCTTTTTGGGGTTATTTGTTTTCTGTAATTACTTTATTTTCTATGCATTTTAAAGGGAAAAACAAGGAATAAAAAGAGAAAAAATACACTATTTCTCCAATTTCATCCCCTAATGCTTAATATAAACACTGCTACTTTACATAAAACCCACACATTATATCTGCCTATTTGTCCTGGTTATCACAAGATTATAATTATGTCCCTAGTATAAAGAATGGTGACAATATAGTATTTGGAAATAAAGGTGAATTTTTTCTTTGGTTTTTTTTTTCCCTTACTTTTTTCACGTGCGCGCTCCCGCACGCACGGGGACACACGTACAGTCTGACTTATAAAACGTTCTGGAGCCATTAAGAGGCTCTAGCAGGACGTTTTTATAAGCCAGCTAGTCATTAAGTGGTTAAGAAACGGACCGCAAAAATAATAAAAACACTCAGCAGGTTGACAGAAATAAAAGACGTGGAGACATGTGCATACATGCACCCATTATTCATCAAACTTCATGCACAAAACAGAATATATCAATGCAGTTCCCATGCCAGCTAATATCACATGAAAGAGCTGGAAATACTCATACTTACTGTTCAGTGCCATAATGTTATCTGTCGCAGGATGATGGAAATTTAGCCCCATTCGAGCTGTGAAAGATCAAAGAATAAATATTAAAAAAAAAAAAAAACTCCTTCATAAAATTATATCAGTAACACTGCAGTTCAATCGCTGCCATCTTTATTGCAACACAGACAATTTTCGAAGTGGCACATGAGGACATCTACAATACACAGAAGAAAAAGAGGGCCGTTCATGATATCTACAGCAAGCAACCCAATAACAGATTCAGCGAGTATATTCAGTTACCATGTGGTAAAGAAAGTGAAGTATGGTCCGGTGTTTGTCACAGAGCAGCACGGTGGCGTAGTGGTTAGAGCTCTCGCCTTGCATCGCTGGGTCCCTGGTTCGAATCCCAGCTATGACGCTATCTGAACGGAGTTAGTATGTTCTCCCCGTGTCTGTGTGGGTTTCCTCTCACATCCCAAAAACATACAGGTAAGTCAATTGGCTTCCCCCTAACATTGGCCCTAGACTACGATACATATGCTATACGCTATTGTAGGGATTAGATTGTGAGCCCCTCTGAGGGACAGTTCGTGACAAGACAATCTACTCTGTACAGCACTGCATATTATGTCGGCGCTATATAAACACTTAAATAAATAAAAAATAAATGCAGATATCAAATCAACAAGCTCGTCCTACAGCTCTGTCTCCACGACTCCCCTGTGCAAATCCCTTCACTGGCTTTTAATACGTTTCAGAATTCGTTTCAAGATCCTATGTTTGGCCCACAAATCTATACACGAGTCCTGCCCGACCTACATCTCTGACCTGGTCAGCAGATACACACCTGGCCGCCCACTTCACTCCACCAATAACCTCCTCCTAACCACTCCACGCATCTCACACTCCCATGCGTGACTACAAGACTTCACTAGAGCTACCCGCATCCTGTGGAATGCTCTCCCACTGCTCATCAGGCTTGCCCCCTCCTTCAAACAAGCCCTCAAAACTCACCTCTTCAAGAAGGACTACCTCATCTCAACGCTGCCCTAACTCTCTCTGCCAAGAACTTCTTGATGCGGCCCCCTCTTTCCTGTCACCACCTCCTCCCTCTACATTGTAAGCCTTTGGCAGGGCCCTCTCTCCTTGTGTATCATACTTGATTGTACACTCTACCCAGAGTAATGTGAACTTGTACTACTGGGACTTCCACTCCTGTGTATAATATGGCATTGTATTACTACCTGGATTGTGTTGTGATCTTATTGCTTATTACCACTATTGTGTTATTGTATCTTACTGCTTACTACCTGTATTGTGTCGCCAGGTCACCCATGTCTGTAATCTTATGTATTGCACAGAGCTGCGTAATATGTTGGCGCTATATAAATCCAATACATAATAACAATAAGCGTTGATTTGGCTAACACCTTTAATGACTAACTGTACATGGCTAATTGCATGCTTTCCAAATGTTAAGTATCCTCTTCAGGCATTATACAGAAATGGCTCAGAACCGAACCATGCAGTTCCACCTGGTGGTCTATGAGGAAGCAGGTAAGACCCAGGGGGTGGTGGCACATTGAAACGTGGTGGCTTTGCAGGTATTTTATTGATCAAGTGTCATACTTCATTTAGCGCTCAGATCAGGTCTGCTTTTGGGGTTTATAGGTGATGTCACTCACCAACTCCTTGTTGGGTTATACAGCTTTGGTTATTGATTCAAGTGTGGTCTGGTTTTTGGTACAGTTTGCACTATGAACTTTTGTCATTGATGTTGCTGCACTTTAATGATGTTATAGATATAGGGTCTGTTTATTGACATCAGCACCTTAGATGGATTTATAAGTTTTAAGTTGCATTAGCACTTTCTATTTGCTTTTGTATTGTCACCAGCTGATGTATATTGCTGTATAACCCTGTTGAACTACATTGTTCTCCCACCTTCCCCAGTACCATGTTTTTCCCCACATTGTTGGTAGGACCTTTTCTCATTATTACTCATACATAAAATATTGGCTGCACATCTTAAGGTGGCCACACACAACATACACATTTAATAAATATCTGTTCAATTCAAGAATAGCAATAAATTTTTCTGATTGATTGTAAAAATTCAAAAATCTGACCAATGTACTTACACACCTATATTCAATCTTTCCCAAATCAGGAATAAGATAATTGAAAGCTCAGAAAAAAAAATGATTAGAACTGTGCATCAAGTAACTGACAATCCATCACGCACCATACAATTCTTGATAAAGTTGGTGTGAAATTTCCAACACGTCCAATCTCCAAAAATCGAAAAAACCAAAACCCTGGAAATTCGATCGGATTTATCAATGGAAAACAAAGAAAAGCTCTCATTTTTTGTGACAACCGATCAAATTTATTGAATTGGTGAAAAACTGGATCTTTTCATTGTATGGGGTGTGGCCACCTTAAGATTTAAATATACCTGCATTGACTAGTGATCCCACAGATCACCCTCCCCTCCCAGCATTTTTCTTTGTATATTACTCATCAGCTATTGTGTATATAGGCTCTTTTCTCTGTGTCATTTCGCCTATACTATAGATCAGTGATGGCTAACCTTGGCACTCCAGCTGTGGTGGAACTACAAGTCCCATGAGGTATTGCAATACTCTGACAGCTCTAAGCATAACTCGGGGAGGCAGAGGCATGATGGGATTTGTAGTTTGGTCACAGCTGGAGTGCCAAGGTTAGCCATCACTGCTATAGACTAACTCCCTACAGATGCCAACTGCCTAGCAGCCTATAGGATGTCAAAGTACTAGGCGGCCATTTTACCTGCTTCAGCAACAGAGACCCTCACTTTCACTTTTGATAAGAAAGAGGAGTAAGGCCGGATCCACACTATAAGCACTTTTCTGAGCGCTTTGTGATTGATTAGCGCTTTTAAAAAATTTTCCCCATTCAGTTACATTAAAATTGTGGTAGAAATAGTGTAAAAAAATCAACGTGATTGCACAATCACGTATGCCAAAAATCATGGCGATTTTTACCGTGATTTAAATGAAAGTGAATGGGAGAAATTTGTAAAAAGCGCTAATCAATCACAAAGCGTTCAGAAAAGCGCTTATAGTGTGTTTCCGGCCTAAATGGGTCTTTGCTTGCCATCAGGTTGTGTACATAGCAGAATCTGTATTTTGTACTGTGCAAACGTTTCTAGCTAAAAACTTAAACTTTTACTGCATTGCACATATTGAAAAGTTTATATCGGCGGTCTTGAAAAAGGCTAATAAGACATGGCAGCGGCTCTTGAAGGAAAAAGAAAAAAAAAGAAAAAAGGCACACATCTAAGGAAACAGCACGTGGCCTTCTGGCTGAATTTCCTCCATAACTGCCAAGAATTTTGTAGAGCAAACAGCACATAATCCAGAACCTTTCGGCAGCCAGCAGTGGCGGATGACCCTCAGAGCCATAATGCTTTCACAGCTGTGTGCCTCATGATGCCAAGGGGAAGTACTCCTTGGTGTGTAGGTGGGCAGGAACTTCTTATTAATAGTACATCACTTATATCCTTATATAGTATAGCCCTTAAAGCCCCAGTCTAATGAAAAAACAGGATTTTGCTTTAAAAACGAGAAGCTGCTGAAATAATAAAATATAACCGCTGACATTTCTAACTCTGGCTTACAAACGGGACAGCAGCCAAAAAGTGGAAGTCTTGTGGATAGTCAAATAAAAACCAGTCAAAACATGAACATTTCCACTGATCCAGATGTGAAAGAAATTGACCCCACTGAAAAGGTAGAAGACTTCTCAATAGGAGGACAGCAGGTTAAAGGAAACACCAGGTGAAAAACTGACGAGATTCACATTTGTATCTGTCCTCCTCCTAAAAAAGCCTTTTTAGGTATCCCACAATTTAAAAATTAAATCTACTTTTTAAGTTTTAACGGTTTCCATTTCTCAGCTCAATGACACATTCATTGAAGCATGCCATAGCTAAAATCTATGAACCATTGATCCTTTTTATCACTTTCCTGCTCTCAGAAAGCATATTCTGCTAGTAAAGTTTTTTATGGTTGTAATTCCTTATCAGTGAGGGTTACTAGTCTCCAACAGAGGAGAAGGAAAGGATTGGCACTGCAGATTGCTTTTATTTTCAAAAGTGAGGCAAAGTATCACAATGCAAATAAAGTGAACAAAATGGAACATACTAGTGCGGCGGAGTGTTGTGGAGCCCGTATTACAGCCTCCGTGGAAGCGCATCATAGCTCAAAACGGCCGTCGGGCAATTAGTGCCCAGCACCCACCACTACCACAACACTCCGCAGCACTAGTATGTTCCATTTGTTCACTTTATGTCTGTTCTTGCGCAATCGTTTGCCTGGATCAGAGCACACAAGCTGCATCCTAGTGAGGGAAGTGTGTAAATCCTGCCTGCTCCCCTCCCATCATCAGCTATCCCATGCTGTAGTGCCAACTATCCTTCCTCTCCAAAGGTTACTACTCTATAATCCGACCACATCCTGACCTGGACAGAAACTGCCACTTGCAGACCTGAGGTTTAACTCTTTCGGGCAGAGAAAGGACCAAAAAAAACGAACAGTCATTTTGTGTGCTTGGCACTATACATACACATGTCTAACTCATCGTGTCACCTTGTGTATCCTTTAAAGCACAACTATTACATTTTTGTTTCTCCCTCTTCCCTCCCAATCTCAAATACTCACAAGACCCCACTATGTGAGCTGGAGGGCGGGACTTCGGAACACAGAGCAGGGGAAGAAGACATTTTAATAGGCTTTTCTGCTTCCCTTTAGATGTGTTTACCTGTATACAGAATAGCTCCCGCTGGTGCACATCTAAAGGGATGCACTAGACAGGAAAACTCTATGCACTCCACTTGTCAATAGGTAAGCAGCTTCCTGCCTGATACTCCACAGCTGGTGAGACTTACCAAGCAGGGCTTAGTGAATTAATGCAGGTTTGTTCGGGAAATTACCAAACTTCTACCATATGTGGGAAACTTAGTAAATTTCAGGAAAACGTGTAAAATACTGAATGCAGTATTTTACCAACAAATTATTTTACCGAGCTGCCCTCAGTGAATTGAGGCCATCAAATGGTTATATTTATCTGCCAGGAGGTTTACACCATGTGATGTAAAAGTCAACAGCAACAGAAGGGGGACGCCATGCCCCAATAGGATAGCACTTTGCTTTATCTCTTGACTACAATTTTCTGAGGCAAGATGGTATACCGAAGAACCTCTCTATATCTTGACATGAACCGCTGCATGGGGGCCAATGTGAGCATGCAAAGCCAAAAACTGTGTACAGGCAATATAAAGGGACTGCCAGGGCTTTATCAAATCATTCAGCATTTAATATCTTGTCTGCAAACTTGCTGATCACCATTAGATGGCAGCATATAGTTAAACTGCACATTATCTCACATAGTTATCAAAATACTACCAGGTAAAAATGTAGCGTCTGTTTCGCAGCAGGAAAGAAGGTAGAATATGGATTATTAACTACAGCATTTGAATTTTTAAATTAATTTAGGTGTTACAGCTCTGCTCCCAAAATGTATTCAAATACTAGAAAGTAGCTGCATGTAAAAATAGAAGCAATAGTGTGACATCTGGAGATTTTGGTTTCCACTCAGATCCTGATGCCAGGTGCTGCCTGTGTGACATTTGTCACCTGCCCCAGACAGCTATTTTTAGCAGCGTTCCTTTCAGCTGTCTTAACTGCAAGCTGTAGCGAGATAAAAAAAATAATGAGGGTGTTTCAGACTTTAAAGTGAATGTAAACTGAAATATTAAAAAAAATAAAAAATAAAAAAAAAACCCTGATACTTACCTATGGAAAGGGAAGGCTCTGGGTCCTATAGAGCAGAGTTCCCCAACCCTGTCCTCAAGGCCTATCAACGGTACAGGTTTTGCAGAAAACCACATACAATCACAGGTGGGGTAATTAGTGTCTCAGCAGAGGTGATTAACTACCACTGTGGATGTATACAAAACATGCAGTGTTGGTGGGCCTTGAGGACAGGGTTGGGGAACACTGCTTATAGAGCCTTCCCGCTACACTCATGATCCACTCTCGTTCCAGCACCGTCACCCCCGGTAGCAGTATCCCACCGATCGGCTAAACATTGCTTTGTGCCGCCGCAGGAGGCTTCAGAACCAGGGCTGTGGAGACGGTACAAAAATCCGACTGACTCCTCAATTTGGAAACCACCGACTCCGGCTCCAGGTACCCAAAATTGCTCCGACTCCTTAGATGATTTTTAAACCAAATCCATAACTTTTGTAAAAATTAGACTGACTCCTCACTTTATTGAAACCACCGACTCAGACTCCAGACCAGATACCCAAAATTGCTCCGACTCCTCGACTCCACAGCCCTGTTCAGAAGTCTTCGAGAAGCCTAATAGGTTGCCTGTCAAGCGATTTAAACTCATACCAACGTAAATTACCGAGGCCCTGCTTCAGGGGTATGCTGCATAATGGAGGTAATGCTAACTGGAGTGGCGGATGCTGGCTAATGGTTATTGATCTTTTGGAGAGGGTGCTGCCTGATAGAGTAAATAACTATTTGGAGGTGGTAAAGCTGCCTAACGTGGGGGCCAATGTGAGCTGACTGACTATTTGGAAGGAGACTTGCCAGTAATCGACGATTTGGAAGGGGTTGGTGCTGCCTAATAAGCATCACTAGCCATTTGGAAGGAGGTGGTGCTGCCTAATACACATCACTAGCTATTTGGAAGGGGTGGTGCTGCCTAATGGTGGCCACTAATGATCCAATCATTTTCATCCAATCTTACCATTTCTATGTAATATTAGGTAACTGGCTGAAGTATCCATTCAGTATATTCACTCAATTTAACTGTATACTACATAGATTTGGTAAGATTGGATGAAATAGATTGGATCATTAGTGCCCACCTTAATAAGCATCACTAGCTATTTGGAAGGGGGTGGTGCTGCCTAATAAAAGTCATAACGGATTTTGGTAGTTTTTGCCGAGGGGCGTCTTGAAAAAAATTCAAAGCCATCAAGGGTGTCCTCACCCAAAATAGTTTGAGAACCACTGCCTTATAAGCTGTGAAGAAGCTTCTCAAAAGGCAACACAAATCTTGTACAAAATAAATAAATAAATAAAAGGTGTCGAGTGGAGCCTTATTAAACAATCTACTTCATAGAAATGTGTGTGCCGTTCATTATGGAATCCTACCAACACCGCAGCACCATCCTCATATTTATCTCTCCTATAGCAAGAAGCAAAACCAGAATGATTTTTAAAGACAGAATTACCCTCTTAAATTGCCAACACATTAAAGGAATAAAACAGACTCTGGTTTCTAAAAAGGAAGGAGTCTGACAAACCAGTCCAGGCCAGTCACGCCCAGATTTTGCAGCTCATCCTGGTAGTTACTGGAAGGAACATTCGGTCCTTGTTGACTCGTCTGGTTAATTCATTAGTGACTAGTTGTGCCAGTTAAAAGATATCCTTTTACATTAATGAGATTTCTGCTCTACAATATATATGGATCCAAGCCATTCTCTACTTGGCATCTTGCTGCAGAGTCTAAGTAATGGCAACCTATAGAACACAGGGCAGGAAACAACTGTCAGCAGAAAAAAACTATGCGAGGAACAGAAAACCTAACATTGCGTTTCAATCAGGAACAAAAAGGTGTTTGCGCATGCATCCTTTTTGATGACACTTATTTTTTAGTACGGTATTTACATAGCACCAACATATTCCACAGTGCTGTACAGATTATACTGTCTTGTCATTCAATTAAATTGGACCTGAACTCTTGCACAGGACAGAAGAAAACAGAGCGATATGCACACTGTATGTATTTAGCCTGTTTAATTTCCCCTCATCTGTGTCTAATCACAAGTTGTAATTCGATCTTTACCCTGTGTCACATGACTGCCATGGCATAGATGGCAGATAAGCTCATTTGAAAGCACAGGAGGTTTACAAATATGTCCGCTTCCATGAATCAGTAAGTAGAAACAGTGAAAAGGTATTGCAGGATTTGTATCAGCTGTAACAAAGAAAAGTTTTTTTCCTGTAAAGGTTACCTAGGACGTTCTGAGTTCAGGTGCGCTTTAACTGTCCCTCAAGGGGCTCAATCTAAATCACTACTATAGTCATATGTCCATTGTGGTCTAGGGCCCATTTAGGTGGAAGCCAATTAACTTATCTGTATGTTTATTGGAATGTGGGAGGAACACCCTAGATGGATAATCCTGGGAGACTTAAAAGCATAGGTAGACAGCCACTCCTCCCAGCTAGGAAGAGAGCTACTTTCACCATGAATGAGCTGGACTTCTCTCAAGCCGCTAACTTCCCTTACACACCTTGGATCTCATATTAATTTCATTCAGGACTGTCAATTCCCTTTGTGGAAATGAATCCTGTAGTTTGGTCAGTTCATCACACTTCTCCCTTACAGCACCAGCTTTAAAAACGCCAAGCATCTGACAAAATACTGTTCCTTGAAAGGTCTGTCACCCCAGAATCTTCAGAACAACATTAATCTGGATGGACCAACAGAATACAGCTCAGAGCTCAACTCCATGGTCTAACTATAACCGCTGTGTATCATCTGCCTTTGACTCTACCGCGCCCTTACACATCAAAACGTTCCACACCATTATGTATGATGGTTTGACAACTCCTTAAAAGGAACTTAAGAAAAAGGGGGTGCAGACTGGAACGACAGTGGCACAAATATCAGTGATCAAAGGAAAGACACCCCTTAATTTTTCACCAAAAGGATTACCTGGCAATGATCAAGAAAAGTGTTTTGTTTTTTCACAGGAAATTGCAAAAGATGCCAACAAACCTGCCCAGCTAGTCCACACTGTTGGCAGTGTTTGCTATCCATCATCAAATCCTCAAATGACTTATGTGAGATATTCGCCCTCATCTTCATTGACCAAGTCTCATCTATTCGATCTGCCATTAAACCCAACACTAAAAATCTATGCAGAGCCTCAAAACGGATGCCATAACATCCTACCGCCATGGTCTGACTTTAAGGTAATTGCCTTAGAAGTAATCTCAAACCTCCTTTCATGAAATCTTGCTTAACAGGCTGAGTACTGTGGCAATGATGATTTAGTCCTCTAATGGTTCTCCTCTTTCATAGCTAGCAGAACGCAAAGGGTAGCCTTGGGGCCATTCTGGACCAACCCTGCACCATTAAAATATGGTGTGCCTCAGGACTCGATATTGTGCCCTTTGTTCACCATACACATGCCACCACTTGGAAAAATCATCCAAAACAAGGTCTGACATACTGCTATGCAGATGACACCCAGCTATTTTTGTCATTCAAACCTGACATGACAGACTCCATTCCAAAAATAAATACATGCTTAGCTGAGCTTCAGGAATGGATGAACAACAACTGGCTTAAACTAAATATGACAAATCTGAGATTCTTGTCAGCTCCAATACTGTGTGCAGCTGACTGGTGGGAAATTAAACTTCAGGAACCAAAAATTTTAGCGGTTGTGAAACATTCCTTCTTTCACCTAAAACGCATTGCAAAAATTAAGCACCTCATTCCTTCAGAGGATCTTTCAACCCCAGGTCACACCTTCATCACATGACGGCTGGACTATTGTAATGCCCTCTATGCAGGCCTTCCAAATAAAGGCCAACATCGCCTGCTGCTAGTACAGAATGCTGCCGTAAGACTTGCCATTGCCACATAACACCAAACCTGGCTAGCCATAACATGGAGAATCTGGCAAGATTGGCATGCTAACATTCAAATCTCTACACGACCTAGGCCCCGGATGCCTGAAGGCTTTGTTGGAACGTAATCACCTCCCACAACCTCAGAGAATCCAATAACTTCACCTACAGAGTCTAACTCAAAACCTTTGGAGCCAGAGCCGTCTGTCATGCTGCCCCTACCCCTTGGAATGCCTTGCCAAACTTAAAGCGAATCCGAGATGAAAAACTAACTATAACAAGTAACTTGTCTATATATCTTATCTAAAAAGTTTAGCAAATCTACCGCCCTCCTGCTTGCATGTGCGCGCACTCCCGAGATCGTGTAAGCTGCCGCCCGCTCGCCCGGAGATCAATGAATGGGAGAATCCATTCCCGTTCGTTGATTTCTGCCCCCGCAATGATCGGCATGCTTCTATGAGAAGCAGCGCAACCATTGTGAAAAAACTCAGTTTCCTAGCCTCCCTTCCTGCAAGCGTCCTTCCGACGCTTGTAGGACGCCTGCAAAAAAAAATTGGCCATCTTGTGGCCAAAAAGTAATACTACACCCAAAAACATTTTTTCACATACACATACATTATTTTTACTATTAATTTTAACTCATTAACTCCTACACTCCCCAATTGTTACCAATATATTTTTTTTTGTAATATTAAAATAAATTAAAAAAAAACAAAAAAAAAAAACCTTAAATTGTTACCTTAGGGACTGAAATCTTTAAATATTTATGTCAAGAGGGTATAACACTGTTACTTTATAAATTATGGGCTTGTAATTCGGGATAGACGCAAAACTGAAAAAAATGCACCTTTATTTGCAAATAAAATATTGGCGCCAAACATTGTGGTAGGGACATAATTTAAACGGTGTAATAACTGGGACAAATGGGCATATAAGTTACATGGATTTTAATTATAGTAGCATGCATTATTTAAAAACTATAATGGCGGAAAACTGAAAAATGTTTTTTTTTCCAAATGTTTTCCTATTTTCCCATTAAAACACATTTAGAATAAAATAATTCTTGGTATAATGTCCCACCTAAAGAAAGCCTAATTGGTGGCGGAAAAAAACAAGATATAGTTCATTTTATTGTGATAAGTAATGATAAAGTTATAGGCGAATGAATGTAAGGAGCGCTGAAAGGAGAAAATTGCTCAGATGCTGAAGGGGTAAAACCCCTCAGTTGTGAAGTGGTAAAAAAAAAAAAAAAAAAAAAAAAAAAAAAAAGTATTTGGCTTGAGGAATTCCCTATAAACAATAGGAAAGGAACACAATTATGCAATGAGTAAAAGTTCATCTCGGATCCACTTTAATACAGTCAGCTCCAACCCGGGAAACATTTAAGTCTAACTGCAAAGCCACATATATGGTCTGGCATTTATTTCTCCAGCACACATTGCTATGTACTGATCTGAGACAAGCTCATGCGCTTTTGGTCCTACGGAAGAAAAGCACTTTACAAATGTTTTTTTGCTGTTGGTACACGCGGACGCTTTCACACCGGTAAACAACAGCCGCAACGCTCATTGTTTAAGTGCTGTCCGTTCAAGTTAACGGACAGTTGCGGGCACGATCGTTTACCGTTTGCATAAACGCTGAACTCTATCACTGATTCCAGCCATCTCCTTAGGATCTGCTAACCATGGCGCTTATGAATAGTCCAGGATTGGCCAACCATGGTGCTTCTGTGTGCCCCTGCAGGGGTCAAAACACAATGTACCATTTTTTCGAAGTAAAAGACGCACTTTTCCTCCCCAAAAAATGGGGAGAAAAAGTCCCTGCGTCTTATACGGCAAAGGCAGGGAATCCCCGACTTCCAAACGCCCGCTGATACGAACTGCCGACATCGGGGATTCCCTGCCTGTGTCCCCGCTGAGCCTGGCGCCCTGCTGTGTTTTTATCCTGCCCCCCGCTTATGTCTCCCGTGTAGTCAGCGGCAGCATCTTACCTCCTCCATCTTGCCCGCGGCGAAGACATCCGGCTTCTGTGTGCCGCTTCCTCTAGTGCCGGCTTCTAATGACGCGTCATTGACGACGCGTCATTAGAAGTCGGCACTAGAGGAAGCCGCACACAGAAGCCGGATGTCTTCGATCGCCGTGGTCAAGAGGGAGAAGGTAAGCTGCTGCCGCTGACTGCACGGGAGACATAGGCGGGGGGGCCGGAAGACATAAGCAGCGGGGAAACATGAGAAGGCTGGGGGGGGGGGGGACTAGAGGACACAGGGGGGCGACCACAGGGTATGGGGGTGGGGGGGGGGGGACAAGAGGACACGGGCGACCACAGTGGGAGCAGAGGACACAGGGTAGGAGACCACAGGACACTTGGGGTAGACAGGGCGAGATAAGAGGACACATGAGGTACACAGGAGGACACCATTTGGGGGAGGGCATGTACAAGACGCTCCTGAAATATGGACGCACCAGGTTTCGTTTATTTTTTCCCCCCTTTTTTTGCCCTTTAAACCTGGGTGCATCTTATATTCTGGAGCGTCTTATATGGCGAAAAATACGGTATTTGCCGATCAATTGGAACTAATGCCAAATGGTTCCCTGCCATTTGCAGAGAAGTGTTGCCCAAGCGCATGTGTGAACCAGCCCAATGCACTGGATAAAAAAAGTTGGGCAGAACAACTCAGACACACGTGAGGTCACACACTAGGATTTTAAGAAAGGAAACCATATAGAAGACCATCAGGGAGAGGAGAGTTTCATGCCTACACACCAACAGCAGTGCAATCACATCGCCATGGTATGGAGGCCTTTTTCTTCTTCTTCTGTAAAAACTGCCCCAACCCACCTATTGCCTGTGCTTTATACTGAAATGCAAATGTAGCATTGTGAACAATGCATGTTCAATTCCTTGTTAATAACAGTTCACAACATCCAATCACTTGCACTGCTCCATACCTTTTGTAGACCATAGTTTCAGAAACAGGATTGGGCTTTTAGAGCACCATCAGCTGTAACATATTTAGCACAAAGGCCAGAATACGGTGTTCCGGGTCTAATCATTTCAGTCAATGAGCCGAGCCTGTGCACACAGAAGGTAAAAGGCCAGGCAGCACCAGGTGATCTCACGCAATGATCCCTTTATCCCAAACCCAATATTGCTCATTGTTGGAATCTTTGGAAGGTAAAGTTGTTCAGCATTGTTCTTCTAAAGCCTTCCATAGACTCCCCAAGGAGTCAGAGTATAGATTGCTTAGAAAGGATAGAGTGGGGCGTTTAATGTCTTGATAAGACCAAGCACTGCACAACAAGGATCCATTATTCCCACATTATAGGAATAGCTATCAATACAGCTATACAGGGTGATCAAATGGTTACCTACTAAATAGCTTCTCTCAGGGCCAGTTCTCTATTCAAGGGAGTTCCATCATTTTATGGCTTTTTCCAGTGGAGGCAAAAATGTCAGGTTAATGTGAAATACATACAAGTATCCAAAAAAAGGTCCACGTGCCACTCTAATGGGAACTTTGTATTGCTCCATCACCATAGGCACACAATCAATTGTTCTAACCTTCTTTGGACACTTGTATGGACTTCGGCTACTTGGTCCTGCATCCACCACCTCTGCTGGAGGTTGGGGTGCGATCTTTAGGATTACAATGTGAAATACATCGTCTACAAGCACGGCTCTAACCGACACGGCTACAAATGTTGCCAAGAATAGAGCGTGTACAAGTGTTCTCCAAGTGCATTTAAAGATCAGGAACCCTGAACTTTTCAACAACAGTAACCCCCAAATGCATTGTTCCTCGCCTTAAAGGGGAACTGAAGAGAGAGGTATATGGAGGCTGCCATGTTCATTTCCTTTTAAGCAATACCAATTGCCTGGCAGCCCTGCTGATCTTCTGCCTCTAATACTATTAGCCATAGCCCCTGAACAAGCATGCAGCAGATCAGGTGTTTCAGACTTTAAAGTCAGATCTGACAAGACTAGCTGCATGCTTGCTTCTGGTGTTATTCAGACACTACTGCAGAGAAAGACCAGCAGGGCTGCCAGGCAACTGGTATTGATTAAAAGGAAATAAATATGTCAGCCTCCGTATACTTCTTACTTCAGTTCCCCTTTAAAATAAAGGCACCCAGCAAAGCTCCCAATAGAATTAGACCAACAGAGGGGGGGCGGGGGACTTATGGGCACTGGAAGCTTGAGCATACCTTCAAAAAGTACTAGAACGGTGTAGTGCAGTATAGATCGCTCAGGAAACATCGCCCATACAGATAATGGCACTGGACCTTTATATTGCGTGTGGCACTGGGCACTATTGGGCACAACTACTCACCACCCAGCTATGGCATGGAGAATCAAAATTTTTTTTGTCTTGTGCCATTTTGTATGTGCCTGTTAAAGTGGATCCAAGATAAACTTTTACTCATGGCATAATTGTGTTCATTTCATATTGTTTATAGGGCATTCCTCAAGCTAAATACTTTTGTTTTGTTTTAATACTCTAATTCCCTGTAAACTAAACAAGCCTCGCCCACAGCTTCTCCAGAGTGCCTTGGCACTTTGAGCCTTAGTAGCAAGGGCTTATGGGAGCTAAAGATTTCAGAGGCAGAGGGGATGAGGCAGGAAGAGAGGGGAGTGAAGTTTTCACAGGCCGGAGATACAGATCAGCTTGCCTGTGTGTAATGTGACAAACAGAACATGGCCGCTCTCATTGTATCACAGCAATAAATAATCCTTAACTGTTGAAGCTGTTTGCAGTTACATTTGCTGTGTAAACCATCTAAACTTTAGAGAAGATATACAGACAAGTTACTTGTTAAAGTTAGTTTTCCATCTCGGATCTGCTTAAGAGCTGGTCCACACTAGGTCCGGAAACGTATCCGTGGCTGTGTTTTTCAAACCTGATGAAAAACGGAGTCCCGGATACTAATGTTGAAAATAGCAGCCAGCCTCACCCAAGTAAAAAAACGGATCCTCTGCGTTTGCGGGGATCAGTTTTCAAAACCTGAACGGAAGGTCCGGATCTGCTGCATTTTCACACAACGGATCAGGACCACGGATACACGCAGGGGTAGTGAAAGCAATGAGAAAACGCATCTCCAGCTCCACAGGCAAAAAACGGATGTTAAAACGGATAGCCTGAGCTTTAGGATTGGCCCAAAAAAATCC
This sequence comes from Hyperolius riggenbachi, assembly GCF_040937935.1. Classification (NCBI taxonomy): domain Eukaryota; kingdom Metazoa; phylum Chordata; class Amphibia; order Anura; family Hyperoliidae; genus Hyperolius; species Hyperolius riggenbachi. Next base: position 36,805,637 of record NC_090655.1, on the reverse strand, counting down.
TTCCACTCCTTCCTAATGATGGAGACGTTTTCTGTCAGGGAAAAACCTGAACGGAAACTGATGCAAAACTGATGCACTTTCATCAGTTTGCAGTACGGTGGGTACTTCCCCCGATCCGGACTGCAGTGTCCGTCCTGCAACTGTGTCTAGTGTGGACCAGCTCTTAAACTATTAAAAGCCATCTGTGAACATGAAGAGACAATACAATGAAAAATAAACATTGCTCCCATCTTTTCAGATGAAATTAAATTATCCTCCATACTCTGTTTCCTCTTACATGCTCCCCGAGTCCCTGTGTGTGCACCAGACTTCTGGCTCTAAGCCCTGCCCCTTTCATATGTGTGCAACGGGAGCATCAAAGCATTTTTCTGAAAGGGGTGGGGCTAAGCGCCAGAAGATGCCGCACATGGAGACTCGGGCAGCTAGTAAAAGAAAATACACCCTGGAGGAGATTATAACAATCTGGAAAGAAGATCGGGGGAATGTTTAGTTTTCACTTTATAGTCTCTTTAAAGAGTAAGTTACAGAATATGAGAATTTGTAAATTGGTATACAATACAATCTACGGTTTGCAAAAATTGTTACCTTTTAGAGGTTCATGATCAGTCCTTATCATATCCATTAATGAATTCTCCAAAGAGTGCAAGTTAAAGGTATCATAGGGTCTATTCCGGTCCTAAAAGATAAAAAAAAAAAAAAAAAAAAAAAAAAAAAAATAGAATTGTAAGAAAATCTCCTAGTCTACAATAAATCACAACAATATTGTAAACATTACCTGCCAAAAGCCTAAAATACAATCCAATGAGTATCTTTCATCATCACTTACTACTGTAAAGCAATAAAAACACGTCCCAAAATCCGATTTGCCATTAAGATCCAGATTATTTACCTGATCTATTATCGTGAAAGGTCCCTAAAATGTCATCCCTGCCACAAATCCTCCTCCCTAGATGCTCAGGAGAAGTTCCGATCTTGCCCACTCCCGCAGACACCAGGTATCAACTGATCTGAAATGCCAGGTATCAATATAGCGCCAGCATATCCTGTGGACACAAGGTGGTGCTGCTAAGTAGAAAGCGAACAGTCTTTCTATTCTGTCTAATAGAGAGGTGGCTTACTTTCTACTGCAACGTAAGCCCAGCAGTGGAGTGATGGGGAGGGATGCTGCGTTCAGATCACTGGGTGGCCAGTGCCTGCAGGTGTGTGGCTGAGATTGTGATGAAACCACTCCCACAGTGTGATATATGGACCTGACAGATTCAGGTCTGTGAACCTCGTTGCATTGTGGGAAATAACGTCTGCCAAGCAAGAAATATCTCCCTGTGTTCATAGAAGTCTCAGAAACCAAAAATTCCCAAAGATCACCTGGCAGAACTAAATGTTGCCACCAGTGATACATTTCTGCATGTAAATCAGTTAAAGGGAAGACTTTACAATGCACAACACTGAGTAAATGATTTATTCGTGAATATTGTATTTAAAAAAAAAAAAAAAAAAAAGCGTGTGTATTATTTAGTATTTATATAGCGCCGACATCTTCCGCAGAGTATATTGTCTTGTCACTGACTGTCCCTCGGAGGAGCTCACGATCTAATCCCTACCATAGTCATAGGTCTAGGTACGTATCGTAGTCTAGGGCCAATTTTAGCTGGAAACCAATTAATGTATCTATAGGTTATTTTGGATGAGGGAGGAAACTGGAGTGCCTGGAGGAAACCCACAAAGACACATGGAGAACATACAAACTCCCTGCAGATAGTGACCTGGCTGGGATATGAACCCGGGACCCAACGCTGCAAGGCAAGAGTGCCAACCACTACACCACCGTGCTGCCCATATATTTTCATTGCGTTTTTTCACTACAGTTCCTATTTAAAGGGAGCCTAAAGTGGGCGGGATATAGAGGCTGCCATATTTATTTCCTTTTAAAAAATGCTTATTGCCTGGCTTTCCTGCTGCTCCTCTGCCTTTAATACTTTTAGCCACAGCCCCTGAACAAGCATGCAGATCAGGTGCTCTGACTGAAGCCAGACTGGATTAGCTGCATGCTTGTTTCAGGTGTGTGATTCTGATACTATTGCTATATACTAAAAGGAAATAAATATGGAAGCCTCACTTTACGTTCCTTTTAAAGCAAACCTGAAGCAAAAACCATATGAGATAATGAATTGTATGTGTAGTACAGCTAAGAAATAGTAACATTAGTAGCAAATAATCTCATATTGTTTCCAGTGCAGGAAGAAGGAACTTCAGTTATACTGTAGATGCAAAAGAGCTTTTCTGAGCATTGAAGACAGTCCTGTTTTCTGAAACACTTATACAAAGAAACAGAGAGACAGCTATAAATAAGGTCTTACTGTAGGGAAGTTCAAAGGGTCATTAGCTCTGCTCTGTTTTGTAGTTTAAAATACTGAACGTGGTTTGCAAACCATAACCAAACCATAAAAATAAAAAACCTATGTAACTGAAAATAAAAGTACGAGACTTTTCTTAAATATCCGTACTACACATACATTTTTTTTCCTTCCGCTACAGTGTCTCTTTAAGGTCTCCCTTCCGCAGTCTTCTATCTTGTTAAAGGATACCCGAAGTGACATGTGACATGATGAGATAGACATGGGTATGTACAGTGCCTAGCACACAAATAACTACGCTATGTTCCTTTTTTTCTTTCTCTGCCTGAAAGAGTTAAATATCAGGTATGGAAGTGGCTGACTCAGTCCTGTCTCAGTGAAGAAGTGACTACAGTGTGACCTTCACTGATAAGAATTTTCCCTTTTTAGCTCTTTCTTGCTCTCAGAAGCCATTTTCTGCTAGGGAAGGGTTTTATAGTTGGAATTTCTTATCAGTGAGGGTCACACTGTAGTCACTTCCTGTCTGAATCAGGACTGAGTCAGCCACTTACATACCTGATATTTAACTCTTTCAGGCAGAGAAAGGAAAAAAAAGGAACATAGCCTAGTTATTTGTGTGCTAGGCACTGTACATACACGTCTATCTCACCATGTAACTTCGGGTATCCATTAATACTACTGCAACTAAAACGAACGTGAAAGGACACTTAAAGAGAGTCTGAAGCGAGAATAAATCTCGCTTCAGACCTCAGAGTTAGCAGGGGCATGTGTGCCCCTGCTAAACCGCCGCTATGCTGCGGCTTAACGGGGGTCCCTGATCCCCCAAATCCCCTCCGTAATGCGGGGGAGCGCTTCCTGGTTGGGGCAGGGCTAACCGCCACAGCCCTGCCTCCAGTCGCGTCTGTCAGCGTGTATCTCTGCCTCTCCCCCGCCCCTCTCAGTCTTCCTTCACTGAGAGGGGTGGGGGAGAGGCGGAGATCCGCCGCTGACAGACGCGACTGGAGGCAGGGCTGCAGCCGTTAGCCCTGCCTCCAGGAGCGACCAAGTCTGCGACCAAGTGTCGCAGTGGGGAGTTTGGGGGTCAAGGGACCCCCGTTTAGCGGCGCTATTGCGGCGGTTTAGCAGGGGCACACGTGCCCCTGCTAACTATGAGCTCTGAAGCGAGATTTAGTCTCGCTTCAGAGTCTCTTTAAGAATCTAAACCAAACATGGCTCAATTTACTGTGATGACAATTTCCCAGCCCAGCTGACTATGCAGTATTTCTGTAAACAGGCAGAAGAATGCTCTGCATTTCTCACAGCAATATCTAACCCATGTGACAGCAGACTCTGGGCATGCTCAGAACAAACTTGCTTAGCAAACCCATCTGCAATACATTATATATATATCATATAAAAAAAAAACGTTAAAATGGAGTGGCCTTTAAGAAATTCATAACACACTTTATGACAATGGAGTAGTTTAGCATCGTAAAATAGCTCGAATGCCAATCTAGAAACAGAGCATTATAAAAATCTGTTTCATTGCTGTCCGTGGTGCTGGAATTCTAGGCCTCCAGCTCTCTCCATTTCTCCATTTTCACGAGAGAACCCTCAGTTTGCTTTATATGCTAGGTACACACGATACGTTTTTCGGTCGATTTTCCTTTCGATCGATCTTCGATTCATTTTTTCTGCTCGATACGCTAATCTTTTCTTATCAATTTCTATTTACTTCTATGAGAAATCGAGAGGTAAAACGGTAGAAATATCGGACATGTTGGAAATTATCTATCGAACGTTAAAACGTATCGTGTGGACCAGACACGTGTCCACAGCGCAATCATTTGCAGGATCATATAGCAACTAACTACAGGCTGTCACTGGGGTAAGGAATTACACCAATAATCTATTACAGCAGATTAGCACATGAAAACACATTGTACACCAAGGCACTGGCTTCATATCATAGCCGCCTATAGTCTTCATGTTACACACTCCACTTTCTTGGCTTTGAAGAGACAGGAAAAACGTCCCCTGGGGGGTACTCACCTCGGGAGGGGGAAGCCTCCAGATCCTAATGAAGCTTCCCCAGTCCTCCTCGGTCCCACGGGGGTCTCACTGCAGCCCTCCGAACAGCGGCCCAACAGACTGTTCAATATTTACCTTTCCAGGCTCCAGCGGGGGCGCTGTTGCGGCTCTTCTGACGGAGATAGGCGGAAATAGCGATCTCCGTTGGGTCCGCTCTACTGCGCAGGCGACTTGCACCTGCACAGTACAGCGGCCCGACGGAGATCGGCTATTTCCGCCTATCCTCATTTTTCGAGCATCCTCATTTTCGGGCACCCCTCTCTCAGATTAAACCAACAATAAACTCATCACATGATATGTGATGTGGTTTATTTTCCGGAACTCTTAGTATGCCCTCCCTTGTATGTTAACCACATTAATCTATTATGAAGTGCATTGTAATAAAATGGCATTTATAAATACAATAAGAAACAATAATGCCAGACTGAATTCAGCCAAGAGTTTTGGGCACTCTCGTCCAAGAAATTTATGGCATTTATAGGTGTCCTAAGAGGTCAGACCTAGGACCACTGACCTGAGAGGGATCTGGAGGCTGCCATATTTATTTCCTTTTAAACAATGCACATTGCCTGGCTGCCCTGCTGATCCTCTACCTCTAATACCTTTAGTCATAGACCCTGGACAGTCGGGAAATTAGTATTGTTTAAATGAAAATATGGTCACCTCTGTATCCCTCTGAGAGCAGTTGTCCTTTAAGTGATGGGAACAGAAGAGTTAACTGCTCAACCCCACCCATCAGAAGACCATCATCCCTCCCCCTCATTAGTGATGGGAAGTCTGGCTCTTTTCAATGAATAGACTCAATTCATTAAAAAGAACCGGATCATGAACCGAATCATTTGATTCATTTCAAGCATAAAACGCACACAAAAAAAACACGCACATCAAAATTGGTCAAAATCGCAAGCGTTTGCGTCTTGCAATGCAAAAGGACCCTGTGCGGCTGCAGTTCCTGACTCATCCACTGAACTGATTCGATTCAGTGTGATGAGTCGGATCACTCAACTCACAGGAAAGAACCAGCTCAAATGAACTAATCACTCATGAACCGGACATCACTACCCCTTCACCATAGTAACAGTACGCCTGGTTCAGCTGTAACCGAGGGACATGCCTGTAGCAGACTATGCTGAAAACTGTCACCCTAAGGATGGAGACCTGATCCTTACAGGCGATAGTTACAGTGCACATGTCTGCACCTTTAGTGATCCCAAAGCTCTGCAGTGTTTTAGCAAATCTTTTTTAAGCTTCCTTTTAGTCTGCTACAAACAAACAATCCTGGTGATCCCTGATCTCTATATTGTAACCAGTTAGCCCACAAACTAATGGGCAGGTGACAGAAAGACACTAATTACTTATGGTAACGTCTTTTCCAGTAGTCCGAAGGACAGCACCCCTGAGACCTGTCTCCCTCCCCACAATTGATGGACAGGAACTAGATTAGCATAAAAGATTTGCATCAATTAGGCAGACATATAAGCAGGGTGAAACCAGACCTCGTCAGTAATAAAAAAGACAACACCATTATGTAATGCTTCCAAAAAATATGTTTTAATAGAATAAAGGGTGGGTCGCAAGGGTGCTGTCCTTCAGACTACTGGAAAAGACGTTACCGTAAGTAATTAGTGTCTTTCCAGGAACGTCCTTGGACAGCACCCCTGAGACGATAGACAAGACCATATAATTTAGGGGGGGACAACTGCTTGTAACACTTTTCTACCAAATGTCAAGTCTGAGCTTGCTAAGACATCTAGTCTATAGTGTTTTACGAATGTATTTTGACTAGACCAGGTAGCCGCTCTACAGATCTGCTCAATCGTGGCTCCTGCCTTCTCTGCCCAAGATGCTGATACTGCTCTTGTAGAATGTGCCTTCACAGATGAGGATAGGATCTTCCCCTGGCGAGAATAGGCTAAAGCAATAGTTTGTCTTATCCATCTGGCGATCGAGCTCTTTGAAGCCTGTTTTCCTCTGAATTTTCCTCCAAATAAAACAAACAGAGCATCTGACTTTCTCCATAAACTGGATCTTTCAATGTATGTTAATACAGTTCTTCTCACATCGAGGCAATGAAGTCTCTGTTCCTTGCTGTTTGAAGGATTATTACAAAATGAGGGCAGAAATATTTCTTGAGATCTATGAAATCTTGAGACTACCTTAGGCAGAAAAGAGGTGTCGAGACGCAGAGTTATTCTGTCTCCTGAAATTACACAATACGGTTCCTTCACTGAAAGGGCCTGAAGTTCACAAATTCTCCTGGCGGAAGTGATTGCTATTAGGAAGGCTGTTTTAAGGGTTAATATCTTGTCCGAGACCTCCTCCAGAGGTTCGAAGGGGGCTTCACACAAGGCCTGAAGTACTGTGTTGAGGTCCCAAGATGGCATCTTACATTGAACAAACGGTCTAAGACGTTTTAGAGCTCTGAAAAAACGGACAAAGTATTCTTCCTCTGCTAGTCTCCTTTCCAGAAACACACTAAGGGCGGATGTGTGAACCTTCAAAGTGCTTGTGCTGAGCCCCATTTCATAACCATCTTGCAGGAACTCGAGAACCGAAAGGGAAGAACTCACTTCTCTTGAATTCTGAAAACACCATTCATTGTACACATTCCAGACCTTTCCATAGATTTGCCTTGTGACTTTTTTCCTACTTTGCAATAAAGTCTCTGAAAGCTTGTTTGAAAAACCTCTGTTCTTTAATAACCTCCATTCAGGCTCCATGCGGAAAGATGAAGCATCTGCAGATTTAGATGAAATGCTGGACCCTGAAGAAGAAGGTCTGGCCGCATCTGAAGGCGAATTGGATCTGCTGTAGCTAAGCTCCTTAGAAGAGTAAACCAGGGTCTCTTTGGCCAGTATGGTACTATTACTATTGCTTTTGCTTGATCCTGGCATATCCTGCTGAGAACCCGAGGTATTAGACATAGAGGAGGGAAAACATACATTAGTCCTGGACTCCATTTTATTGAGAATGCGTCTACCGCCAAGGGCTTGTCCTGTGGACACAGGGAGCAGAACATCGGGCACTTCTTGTTGTTCCTTCGTGCAAAGAGATCCAGGACTGGATGACCCCATTGCTCTGTGATCTCCTGAAATACCTCCTCGTTTAGAGACCATTCGTCCTGGTGAAGAGGGGATCGACTCAGGAAGTCTGCCAGCTGATTTAATGTTCCCTTCAGATGTAGAGCTTTCAGGGACTTCAAGTTCATCTCGGACCATCTCAAAATCTGATCTGCTTGTAAGTAAAGGGATCGGCTCCTTGTTCCCCCTTGCCTGTTTAGATATGCCACAACTGTGTTGTTGTCTGTTCGAATCGTGACATGAGTCTGTCTTATCTGGTCCTGGAAGTGTTGCAAAGCCTCCCATACTGCCTGAAGTTCTCTGTTTGATGATCGTAAGTGTTCTGACCAAGTTCCCTGAGCTGGGGATGTGCCTAGATGGGCTCCCCATCCCCAGGCGCTCGCGTCTGTCGTTATAACAGTCTCTGAGGGAAAGTTCCACAGATTTCCTTTCGAGAGATGAGGAGGCCTCAACCACCAATCCAGCGATCTCTTGACTCTCTGAGGAATGATGACAGACTTGTCTAAAGATTCCTTCTTCCGATTCCAACTCCTTAAAATCCAATGTTGAAGAGTCCTGGCGTGCAGCTGTCCCCACTGAACCGCGGGAAGTGAAGAGGTTAGTAATCCCAGCAGTGCCATAGCTTTCCTTAGTGTGACTGATTTCATTTCCTGGAAAGAAAGAACACATCTTAGAATGGCAGATACTTTTCTCTCGGGCAGAATCACCAGGTTAGCAAGAGAAGATATAGTGAAACCCAAATATTCCATAGATTGACAGGGAGTAAGAGAGGACTTTTCCCAATTAATCAACCATCCCAAGGATTGAAGAAAGTCTAAGCAGACATTCACTTGAGCATGCACAGACTCAAAGGATGGACCCCAGATCAAAAGATCATCTAGATAGGCGATAATGTGAATAGATTGTAGTCTAAGAACCGCCAAGATCTCACATAGTACTTTAGTAAATAGCCATGGTGCAGAGGATAGACCAAAGGGGAGGGCAAGAAACTGATAGTGTCTTACCTCTCCTTGTAGCATCAGGGCAAACCGCAGATACCTCTGAGATTCCAGATGAATTGGTATGTGCAGGTATGCATCCTTGAGGTCTAGAGAAGACATGTAACATTGATGTTGAAGCAGATTTATTACGCTGCGAACATTGTCCATTCTGAACTTCCGATATCTTATTGACATGTTTAATCTCTTTAAGTTCAGGATGAATCTGTATTGACCCTGGGGTTTTTTTTACAAGGAACACTGGTGAGTAAAAACCCTGATACTGCTGGCACTTTGGGACTAATCTGATTACTTTCTTTTCTAACAGTGAGGACACCTCTGTCTTTAAAGCTAGATCTTTGATTGGATCCTTTGGAGATGGTGTTAGGAAGAACTGACTTGGAGGGTGGTCTGAGAACTCGATCTTGTACCCTTCCAGAATTATGTTTAGTAGCCACTTGTTTTGAGAAATGGACTCCCATTTTTCGTAGAAGAGCGCAATTCTGCCCCCCACTGGAAGCCTGGCGTCATTGTCTAGGGGGCTGTGAGGTTGGATTAGAGGAGAAATTGGAGGAAAAATTGGGCTTAGAACGCTGTGTTTTATTTGGGACCCAACGTCTCTTATTGGGGGGCCTGCTGTCAGTCTCTTTCTTTTGGTCTCGAAAGGACCCCTTTCTTTGAAAATTCCTCCTCTTAAATGGAAAGTTCTTTTTCCTATCAGCTGATCTCTCTAGGATATCATCTAATTTGGATCCGAACAGGAACTCACCCTCACAAGGGATCCCACATAATTTTGATTTAGAAGACGTGTCACCTTGCCAGGTCTTTACCCAAATGCCTCTCCTTGATGTATTCACCAGGGCTGAAGTTCGAGCTGTTAGTCGTACTGTGTCGTCTGCTGCATCTGAAAGATAATTAGCTCCATGCAACAAATTATCAAAATCTTTAAGTATCTCTTCCCTGGGTACTCCTGAAGCAATGCGGGATTGTGTATTCAATAACCAGACCTTCAGAGACCTAGCTGCTGCTGTGGATGCTACTGCTGGTTTTAAAGTTAGAGTAGACGACTCCCATGCTCTCCTTAAAATGTTGTCCATTTTCTTGTCTATGGGATCCCTGAGGTTACCAAAATCTTCAAACTGAAGGTCTGACCTCCTAGACAGTTTGGATAATGAGGGATCAAGTTTTGGGGCTGTACCCCAGAACTTCTGATCTTCTGGATTAAATGGATACTTTTTAGATAGGGATTTTGGCCAGAAGGCTCTTCTCTCAGGATTATCCCACTCTCGTTTAACAATATTCTTTAGGGCACCGTGAACAGGTATATAAACAGTCTCAGGGTCAGATAGACCTACATACATCTGATCCAATGGAGTAAGAGTCTTTTCGTCAGGTTTTATCCCCATAGTATCATGCATTGCTTTCAGAAAAATTTTCATAGAGTCTGGGGGAAAAGCAAACCTATGCAATTTATCCTCTGTATGTTCATCTTCAGAACCGATCTCCTCTAACGAGGAGATGGCTACCTCACCCTCAGATAAATCTGACTCAGCCGAGTCCTCTCCTCTCCTTCTTTTATGAGTAGGGACTGATTCTGCAGGTTCTTGTTCAAGCGTAGAAGGAACTATCCGAACAGGGGCTGCCTCAGAGGCAGTAGAGGCTGAGGGCTGGGATGCAGGATTAACATCTGATGGAATATTAGATGGAATGTTAGCTTCCTTGATCACTTGGATCGCAGTTGCCATTTCAGACTTCATCCAACCCATAAGGTCTTTGAAGATTACAGGGGATTCCTTCTTAACAATTTTATCAGTACAATTACGGCAAAGAGGCCTTGAGGATGATGATGATATTCTCTCTGAACATATAGCACACTTCTTATAATCCGATTTCTGTGTAGACTTTCCCTTGTCACTCTTTTCTCCCTTATCAGGTAAATCGGGCTTGTCTTTAACTGATTTAGGCACAGTGGGCTACAAGAGAACAGATGGGAAAGTATAATCAGAATATGCCCCTTTAAGCGTATTACAGCAAACAACTGTTAGGATTCATATCAATGTCCTACCAGAGAGGCATCGGAACCAGGCTCCACAGATCTAGTAGACCCAAGTCCTGCGGCAGCGTCCATGATCGAAGTAATAATGCAGAGACCATGTGCTTAGTTTAAATAGGCCGCCCAAGAAATACCGCCCCTCTACCTGTGGTGTCTCTAAAAGATTTCCCACAGAAACAGTGTCAGATGACACATAGTCCCCCTCGCTCATACCTCTTCCGCCGCCCGGAACCATCCGTCTCCGCATCCCTCGATCCGTAGCAGCCACGCCGACTCAGAGGGTGGGGACCGCAAATGCAGCAGCCGCATCAGCAGCCGCATGACTCCGGGCGGCGAATCAGGAAGTACTTCCGGGGTCGAGGTGGCGTCAGTCTGCCCGCGTGATCACATGATCCGCAATCCGGAAGTGGGCTATGAACGCGTCCGGCATGTAGTCCTTCTGATACGGAGAAGCCAGTAGGTGCAGCACGGAACCTGGGCCAGTACACTAACCGGCCTACAACCAGGAAACCCCGCTACACAGCTCCTGTCCCACGGACATGGTTGGCTCCAGCTTCTCATCCAGCTCCTGGTGGTGGACAGAAAACAACTGACGAGGTCTGGTTTCACCCTGCTTATATGTCTGCCTAATTGATGCAAATCTTTTATGCTAATCTAGTTCCTGTCCATCAATTGTGGGGAGGGAGACAGGTCTCAGGGGTGCTGTCCAAGGACGTTCCTGGAAAAAAAATATTTGACAAACACACGTGAGCCCATATTTTCTCAGATAAGCAACACTCACACAGATTCATACGCCCAGCAGATCGACCTTTAAACAGACAATGCCTACGATCTGACTTCTGGAAAGATTTTTCCCAACGAAAAAAAAATTCAGACAGTCAGGCAAATATGTTGAAATTGTTTAAACAGACTTAGGTCATGTCTGGGAGTAACGTTACCCTGACGGGACAGAAATGTGGCAGAAAGATGCAGCCGTGCAAAAGCTGTGCACTGGAGATTTCCATGAATAAAGACAACGGATTAAAGCAAACCTAAAAACTCAGAGCTTCCGCTCTGCTCTAAAGCTACTTACACACCAGGACGCTGCGTTTAGGGGACGTTATAGGGCATATAATGTGCCCCTAACGCAACGTCTGGTGGTGTTGGAGCAGGACGCTACCAAGAGCCGCGTTAAAAGCAGTTCTTGGTGTGCCTGCTCTGTCGGAGGCACTGCGGAGACCACGTGAGCGGAGCTCTCCGCATCACGTGGTCCCGCCAGCCAATCCGCGGCCGCTCCAGGATGTAAACACTGCAAGTGCAGTGAATAATAAGTAGCCATGTGCCTGGCTACGTAGCGGCTTCTCCCCGCCTCCTCTCCGTCCATAAAATGGAAAAAAAAACCTACTGAGCATGTGCAAACCGTCTAACGCGGCTTAGCCGCGTGTAAAGTACTGCATGCAGTACGTTATGTAGACGTGCTGCGTTACAATGTAACGCAATGTGGGCACTGTGAACAGCCCATTGATTTTTCATTGCTGTGCGTTGGGGTGCGTTACAGGCTGCACTAACGTGCGCCTGTAACGTCCCACTGTGAAAGCAGCCTAAAAGATAAGCAACAGCATAATAAACTTTAAAAAAATAATTTGGTACAGCTGATACCAATCCTGCAATAAATCTGCAGTTTGTCTATTTCCTGCTTGCATGGAAGAAGACATTGTTAACCTCCTGTACGTTCAAATTAGCTCATCTGTCGTGGCAGTCAGCTGACAAAGGGGAGAGATCAAATTACAACTTGTGATTAGTCACAGATGAGGGGGGTGTACACAGGCTAAACTTTCTAATTACATACAGGGTGCATTTCTCTGTGTTTTCCTTTGGTCCTGTGCAAGAGTTCAGGTCCACTTTAATAAAACGCAGATTACCAACGGATTAGGAACAGCCCAATGAAGTTTAATGTAGTTGTCATGTTTCTTGAACAGCACTAGTAATATGATGGATCATCTCATTGCTTTGAGTTCCTCTTGCAAAAAAGCCCCATATATGGACGGTTTGATTTACAAGCTTCCTGTCACATGATCTTTGTCTATCTGTATCCATTGGCCTTAATTCACTAAGGGCAGTTTGGTAACATAATTTAGGTTGTTAAAATACCACATTAGGCATTTCCTACTTTTTTTTTCCTTCCAAATTCACCAAGATTTCCTGCATGCGGTAGAAGTTTGTTAATATACCAAAAAAAACCACGGTTCAATTCACTGAGCCCTGCTCAGTAGTCTCACCAGCTGTGGAGCAGGTCAGGCTGGCCTTCTCTTACAAGTCTGTGCATGAGATGTTCCATTCCCTTTCCAGTGCATCTCTGACATACCTTTAGATGTGCAGCTATGCTACCTAGAGAGAGCTTCTCTGTGTATCAGTATACAGATATGCACATCTAAAAGGGAAAAGTATTTTTACATGTCCCCCCACCAGAGTATCAGATCAAATGGGGTGAGAAGCAGGGCTGTGTGGCTCTCGCTATTGGCTGTCTGCCATGTCTGTCAACTTTTACCACATGGAGATTGTGAGTTATCGGCTGGTCAGAGCTGGAGATAAATACCAAACACTTTTTATTGTTTTACCAAATGCTTTAATCTTTGTGAATTGCAATTATTTGAAGCCTTTACCGCATAAGTTGGTATTTAAAGAGAATCTGTATTGTTAAAATCACACAAAAGTAAACATACCAGTGCGTTAGGGGACATCTATTACCCTCTGTCACAATTTCGCCGCCCCCCCGCCGCATTAAAAGTAGTCAAAAACAGTTTTAAAAAGTCGGTTTGTAAACAAACAAAATGGCCACCAAAACAGGAAGTAGGTTGATGTACAGTATGTCCACACATAGAAAATACATCCATACATAATCAGGCTGTATACAGCCTTCCTTTTGAATCTCAAGAGATCATTTGTGTGTTTCTTTCCCCCTTCAGCTCACTGAAGAGTTACAAGCTGATTGTTTGTTTACTCTTGCAGACAGCTCTGCCAGGTTGTCTGTAATTCTGCAGTATGTGACTCATCAGTATGTGAACAGAGGATTTATCCAGCTTGTAAAAGATAAGAGCAAAGTAAAGCTGGCTAATGTAAATAACACACACACACACAGGGGAGTGTGCATAGAGGGGGCATGCATAGCAGATCACACTGCAGAGTTGGCAGCCTTCCAGACACAGGAGGAAGAGTCCGACAGAGGAAAGATCAGCTGATTTATTACAGAGATGGTGATAGTATTAAGTGCAGTAGTAAGCCAGAGCACATTATAATAGGTTTAGGAACCTGTAGGATGGTAGAAAACACAATGACATTTTTGTTACAGAGTCCCTTTAACTTCTGAGTGCGGTAATAGGGCTAGTTATTTGGAATTTGGCAAGGTGACTGGTAAAATCAGATTTTTTTTTTTTTTTTTGCATTACCGAATGCAGTAAAGCTTAGTGAATTGAGGTCATTGAGATAAATGCTTCCATTCATCTCAATGCAGTACGTGGAGGATTTCGGTGCTCAACAACGATGTGCTGCCTTTTGTGTTACCAAGCAGAAAAGTATTTGGCATCACTTCCCATTATTCCACTGTTGCGTTTTGAGCTAACTGGGGGATACATGGCAGCGAATGCAAACGATGCTACAAGGTACAGGCAGTATCTCAGAAAACAGAGGGGCTTTTTTTATTTGTATTTTTTTTTTAACTACTTTGGCCTCCTGGACGTAGTAGCTACGCCCAGGAGGCCATGTGCGCGTCCGCGCGCTCCCGGCCGCGGTTCGTTAGCCTGGCAATCAGTGAATCGGGCTATGGTGCCCGATCACTGATTGCTCTCCCCCGCTGAAAAAGCAACAGCTTCTCTCTGAAGCTGTGCTTTTTCTGACTGTAACGTCCCCCATACGTCGCTCTAAGCGCATGTTACGCTAAGAGTGACGTCATGTAAACAAACTCATGGCCATCTTGTGGCCAAAAAGTAAAACTACAAGTGAAAAAAATAAAACTCAAGCCACATTTACATTACAAAAATATGGCTTACATCCCACCCTCCCAAAAATACCCAAATAAAATGTTTAATACAAAAAAAGAAAAAAAAATACATTACAATAAAAAAAAAAACATGTAAATATTTCCCTAAGAGTCTAAACTTTTTAAATATCAAATGTAAAGATGAAATATTTCTAATTTTTAATTTATTTTAAACTTGTAAATAGTAATAGATGCAAAACGGAAAAAATGCACCATTATTTCCAAATAAAATATTGTCGCCATACATTGTGATAGGGACATAATTTTAACGGTGTAATAACCGGGACATATGGGCAAATACAATGCATGAGTTTTAATTATGGAGGCATGTATTATTTTAAAACTATAATGGCTAAAAACTAAGAAATAATGAATTTTTTCCGTTTTTTTCTTATTCTTCCTGTTAAAATGCATTTACAGTAAAGTGGCTCTTAGCAAAATGTACCCCCCAAAGAAAGCCTAATTGGTGGCGGAAAAAACAAGATATAGATCAGTTCATTGTGATAAGTAGTGATAAAGTTATAGGCTAATGAATGGGAGGTGAAAATTGCTCGGATGCATAAAGTGAAAACGACTGAAGGCTGAAGTGGTTAAGGTAGAATATCAAAAGTTGGTTAGCATGACATTGGTTAGTGTGCGTCAGCTGTAATCCACCACTGTCTTTTATTGTCAACTATTTATTTTGTATTGTTATACCCTGTATGCTATTGTACAGCGCCACGGAAGATGCTGGCACTATATATATATAAATCAATAATAATAATAATTATTGCAACAGGATCTGGATAGGATGGCTATATGGGCACATACATGGCAGATGAAATTCAATGTTGAAAAATGTAAAGTCATGTATTTTGGTCGTACCAATGGTCTAGCACCATACAAAATAAATGGGATACAGTTGGGAACATCAAACTTGGAGAAGGACTTAGGAGTACTCATCGACAACAAGTTAAATAATCGTACTCAATGCCAAGCCGCTGCAGCTAAAGCGAACAAAATTTTGGGATGCATTAAAAGGGAAATAAAAACTAGAGATGCTAGCATAATATTGCCCCTGTTTAACTCTCTAGTAAGGCCACATCTGGAATATGGAATTCAGTTCTGGGCACCACATTACAGGAAAGATATTGCAGTTTTAGAGCAGGTGCAGAGACCAGCAACAAAATTGATACGTGGGATGGAAGGTCTCACTTACCAAGAAAGGTTAGATAAACTGGGTTTATCTAGTCTAGAGAAAAGACGTCTTAGAGGGGATCTAATTAACATGTATAAATACATCAGAGGGCAATATAATACCTTGGCGGATGAGCTTTTTGTCCCTAGGCCTTCTCAAAGGCCTAGAGGACATGATCTGCGCATGGAGGAAAAACATTTTAGCCATTTATTTAGGAAAGGGTTCTTTACAGTAAGAGTGATTAAGATGTGGAATGCATTGCCACAGGAAGTCGTTATGGCAAACTCTATACCTGCATTTAAAGGGGGCTTAGATGCTTTCCTTGCGTTGAAAGACATCCATGGCTACAATTACTAGGTAATGCCTAATGATGCTGATCCAGGGATTTTATCTGATTGCCATCTGGAGTCGGGAAGGGATCTTTTCCCTTTTGGGGCTAATTGGACCGTACCTTGTAAGGGTTTTTCGCCTTCCTCTGGATCAACAGGGATATGTGAGGGAGCAGGTTGGTGTTGTACTTTGTTCTCTGGTTGAACTCGATGGACGTATGTCTTTTTTTCAACCAAAATAACTATGTAACTGTGTAATGGTAGTTGAATGACAGTGCCAAGTCACATATCACACCAAACAGGCCTGAAGGGCAAAAGTCACTGTGGTACAATCAATGTTTTGCCAGGCAGGTGGTAGAATCTGGTGGTGGAGATTTTTTTCTTCTTGTATCCAAATTTTAGTTTAAAGGATACCCGAAGTGACATGTGACATGATGAGATCACACTGTAGTCACTTCCTGTCTGAGTCAAGACTGAGTCAGCCACTTACATACCTGATATTTAACTCTTTCAGGCAGACAAAGAAAAAAAAAAAGGAAAACGCCATTGGTATTTGTGTGCTAGACACTGTACATACACATGTCTATCTCATCATGTCACTTCGGGTATCCTTTAAAGGAGACTTGAGAGACATATGGTGGCTGTCCTATTTAATTCCTTTTAAACAATACCTGTTTGCCTAGCAGTCCTGCTGAACTATTTGGTAGCAATAGTGCCTGAATCACACCTGAAACAAGCAGGCAGCTAATCATGTCAGATTGAACACAGTGAATCCAGCGCAGGAGACTTGGGCGCACAGGGAGTAACTTCAATGCCGTCAAAACACGGGGCTGAAGTTAAAGTGAACCTCCGGACAAAAAAATCTACTCAGCAGAACTGAAAAGGCTTGGTGTTTAACAGTTTCACAGCATCAGAACTTTGTTTTTCTTACCAAAGCATAATTTTTAGCTGCATTTTTAGCGAAGCTCCACTCATAAAAGAAAACTGCCCGGGTTTTTATTCCCTAATGCTGTGCAAAGCATGATGGGATTTCTTATGTTGTTCACGTTGTCTAGGAACTGGGAGGGGTGATCAGGACACAGGACAGTTGGAACTGTGTCTCATGTTCCGTCACCTCCTTTCAACCAAAAAGATGGCTGCCCTCATGAAATCAAACATTTGCCTGTTCTTTTAAAAACAGGGTGGTTAAGAGATTATATTACCTATCTATTTTAATTAACATAACTGATGTAACTTCATGACAGTATGTTTGTTTAGGCTGAAGTTCCTCTTTAAAACACAATAATTTGGCCTCCAGCAATTGCTGGAAGACGAATTATATCATTCCCCACCATCCATGGCGGCCTGGAGGGGGAATAGTATTTAACACGGCCGGGACTTGTGCAGCAGCAGGATCAGCCATATAGCGGCTGTATCCTGAGCCCAAGTCTCCGGCGCCGATTTCGCTCACTATTTTAATGAAAGTGAATGGGGGCGATTTTTTAACAAGCGCTCAGCAAGAGCTAACCAAACGCAAGTGCTCACAAAAGCGCTTATAGTGTGGATGCGGCCTAAAAGATATGAGTGTTTAAGCATACATGTAATTGATAAAGGAAACCAGACACAGTGATGAATGCACCCAAGATCACAGATTTACACAGGAGGAGGGTTCTAAGGACTGAGCCTTGTGGTACCCTAGACAAGGGGCAAAGGGAGATCGTGAAGTGTGCAAAACTGAAGATCCCACCAGTGCCAAAAATCAGATGAAATATCAAATAGGAAAACGGAGTAGAAGCGTTTCATATTTTACCAAGTTTATGTACTGTACATTCTTAGTTACTTAGTTAACCTAACTTGTAATCACTATTTAGATAAACTTGTTAGAAACTCATTAGGAATGAAAAGCAGGGCTAAAAAGCAGGGCTAATACATATATACCAAGTGCTTTTTAATATATACCATACATTTGAGGGATGATCATTTAGCTTTATTTTCACACTTAACACTGGAGCCCTTCGTGACCTTTCACGAGCACAGTTCCTGGTGCATTTTCATTACTTGGTAAAGTTCAACAACCTCGTAATAATTGTAGGCTGCTCACTGTGGGGGCCGACCGATGGTGAGTAAACAGATCAGTTGCTAATTACAACCCATGATGCTGACGACAACCTTTCCACTAGAGAAGGGAGCAAGTCAGGAAGAGCAGGGGAGAATTACAGCATTTCAATATGAAGCAAAGCAAATATGGCAACACTCCGCACACTGAACTCTTGCACAGGACAGAAGGAAAAATTGGAAATGCAGAAATGCACCCTGTATGTATTTATACAGTTTAGCCTCTTTAATTCCCCCTCATTTGTGCCTCATCACAAGTTGTAATCTGATCTCTCCCCTGTGTCACATGACTGCCTATGGCAGATAAGCAGATTAGCTCATTTGAAAGCACAGGCTGTAAACAATATGTCTGCTTTCATGAATCAGGAAGTAGAAACAGTGCAGATTTATTTCAGGACTTGTATCAGCTGCAACAAAGAAATGTTTTTTGTTAAATGTTATTATGCTGTTGTGTATCTTTTAGAGCAGAGAGGACATTCTGAGTTCAGGTCCGCTTTAAAATCGCTATCGTTTCAAAAAGCGCTTTGGCCAATATGTGTGTGCATAGACTTGCGCACAACAGAGCAATGTGATTTTTTCACAAAAGCAAATTCCCCATACAGCTTTTTGGAGGTGAATGTAGAAAATCGCTCTATAAAGTGCTGAACAGAGTGATTTTTCAAAGCGTTTGACCAAAGCGGTTTGTTTTAGAACAAAAATTTACAAGACCTACAAATTCACAACAACCAAACACTCCAAAATCACTAGGCCTGAATAGGAAAATCACTAGGCATGAATCACTAGGCCTGAATAGGAAAATCACTAGGCATGAATCACTAGGCCTGAATAGGAAAATCACTAGGCATGAATCACTAGGCCTGAACAGGAAAATCACTAGGCATGAATCACTAGGCCTGAATAGGAAAATCACTAGGCATGAATCACTAGGCCTGAACAGGAAAATCACTAGGCATGAATCACTAGGCCTGAATAGGAAAATCACTAGGCATGAATCACTAGGCCTGAATAGGAAAATCACTAGGCATGAATCGCTAGGCCTGAGCAGGAAATCGCTAGGCCTGAGCAGGAAATCGCTAGGCCTGAGCAGGAAATCGCTAGGCCTGAGCAGGAAATCGCTAGGCCTGAATAGGAAATAGATAGGCACATACCCAGAACCGCTACTGCAAATTGCTATAAACGCTTAGCTATTTGTGGCATCCACTATGCCTTACAGACAGGATAGGTCATGCAGCAGAGCGGCGCAGGGAGCATTTTTATGGTTACCTGTTCCAGACGCTGAACCGGCTTCTCTTTTTCCTCCATCCGCGGCGCTGCACTCCCATTATCCTCTTCTGACTTCTGATCACATGGTGTTACGCGTTATCTGGGCTCCGAAGATTGTGTCAGCGGTACAGGGCCACTGGGTGGGGGAAGAGGGGTCATGGAAGAATCTCTTCCACCACTGGATGGCGATGCACTGCTGACACTCTTCTGAGCCCTATTGCATATAACAACGTGATCGGATGCCAGAAGAGGATGCTGGGAGTGCAGCGCAGTGAGTGGAGGAAGAGAGGAAGCTGGTCCAGCATCCAGAACAGGTAACTATAAAAAGCTCCCTCTGCCGCTCTGCATAGCCTGTCAGGCCAGGGAAGGCACAATTTCCCTGCTGCAGAATAAGTTTGGTCCTGTGGATACATAAAGTTTTACTGTATGTGGCTGTTAAAAGGTTAAATATGGCTGGTATAGTGTGTTTATATGAACAGTTCTACCAAAGTGGAGTAAAGGGGCCCATACACTGGTCAATTTCAGCTATCAATTGAGCAATCGATTCTATTGAATCAACCAGAAATCGATTTTATCGAATCAGCTGATCAATCGCTTTGTGGCCGATTGCAATCGATTTGATCTGACTAGATGGAAAATCTAGGTCGATCTGCTGCTGCCCATAAAAATCTTATTATAAAATCCTGTGTAATATGATAGCCCTATCCAAACCACCGCATCCCCGCCGCTGTAAACTATCTAAATCCCCCCTAACTCGCCCTCCCTCTCCCCCCCCCCCCCCCACCCCCTGCAAAATCTACAACCTTCTTGGTCGTGGATTTTGCTGCCCTCTACTCTTCCGTGTGAGGCAGAGCTATGAGCCGCAGCTCTGCCTCACACGCGTCTGTCAGCTGCGGATCTCCGCCTCTCCCCTGCCCCTCTCAGTGAAGGAAGACTGAGAGGGGCGGGGAGAGGCGGGGATCCGGGGCTGACAGACGCGCTGAGAGGCAGAGCTGCGGCTCATAGCTCTGCCTCTCACGGAAGCGCTGCCCGAATTGTGCCCCCCCGGGGAGTTTGGGGGGGGGATTTAGTTAGATTAGAGCGGCAGGGATGCGGCGGTTTAGGTAGGGCTATCCATATTACACAGGATTTTATAATGAAAAGAGGATTTATAAGAGACTTTAGGGTCTCTTTAAGGGGCCCGTACAGCGGTCGTTTTCAGCCATCAATTGAAAATAGATTCTATCAAATCTATCAATCGGCGGCTGATTTCGATGGATTTGATCTGACAGGATGGAAAATCTAGGTCGATCTGCTGCTGGCAGCAGATCGATGGCCCGTAGAGTTGCATTGCTTTTAATGGTCCAATAATGCATATAGATCGATTTCCAATAGATTTCATTCTGAAATCTATTGGAAATCTGTTCCTAGTGTGTGGCACACATCAGATTCGACCTGACAGGCATGTGACAGAAAGCTGATGGTTGAATCTGCTGAAAATCTATAAGTGTATGGCCACCTTTAGATTTTAAGACATTAACAGGCTTTGAGAGCCAGGAGAAAACCACAAAGAAAAAAAAATGAACAGAACCTGAAACAACAAACAAACAGAGCCCAATAAAATGTCAGCATGTTTAAGTCCAAACTCCAACTGTGCCTTCCAAGCAGGTATAATTTTCTTATAGAATAGGTGTTTGCTAAATGGTAGGCTGCCTGCTGTGTAGAGCTGGCGTTTGGCTGCAAACACTATAGCACAGCCCTTATATTGGATAGATAATCCAATAACACGCTGAGGTCAGATAAAGTAAGCCCTCCTTTAGAATAGCAATCAGTTTCACAGAACACTCTGTTCCATCAGCTGTCTGTCACACAAAGCAGAGCATTTCTGCTGCCAGCAAATCAGCAATCACACATTTCAGTCACATAATCCATTTTCAACCTCTGAATCTAGCGCAGATCGATAAACTATTATCTACTCATTGAATCAAAGAGGGAAAAAACAACATCTGAAGGCACCATCTTCAAAAGCTTAAACGCGGCAAAGCTAGGAGAGGGCGAACAGATACCACCAAAGAAACAAGAAATTAAGCAAAAGCAGCTTCTACTGACAAACAAATCACCTCGGTCACTGAACTTGAAATAGGCAAGCAGGGCTGTGGAGTGTGTCCAAAAATCCACCGACTCCGACTCCTCAGTTTAGGATTCCACCGACTCCGACTCCTCTAATTTGCATATTACAATTTTGTTGATTAATAGTATGTAACGTGAAATTCATCTCTTAACTGCCAACACTTAGGAATTTTACAAGACAACTGAAGTGAGAAGGATAGGTAGACTACTATATTTATTCCCTTTAGACTAAAACTAGTCCTTGGTAAGAGTACTTGTAAAAAGGTACAGACATGAACAAAGAACATCTATCAGGCCCTAGGCAATATAACTGGGTACATGTAAGAGTGATGTGCAGGTACTCTGCAGGGGAATAAGGAGAGTCTTCCTCTATTACACATTCTTCATGTACAATCTGAAACAGGTTTATGGGTGATAGATAACACCTCTGTGTTCAATGTGCACAACATTCTCAGTGGATTCCCTGCAGCTCTGTGGGGAGTGCATATATAGAGTATAGTACTACTGTGTAACAAAGTAAACCTGAGACAGATGAAATTACAGTTTTATACATACCTGGGGCTTCCTCCAGCCCCCTTCAGGCTAATCAGTCCCTCGCTGTCCTCCTCCGCCACCTGGATCTTCTACTATGAGTCCAGGTACTTGAGCCAGTCTGATGTAGTGCGCATGCACACACTCCGCCACCGGGAGCATACTACACCTGCGCAGCACTATTGTGCAGGTGCAGAATGCTCCTGGCTGTGGAAGCGGCACGTAGCCAGACTGCTCTGACTGGCTGAATTACCTGGACTCATAGCAGAAGATCCAAGTGGCGGAGGAGGACAGCGAGGGACCGAATGGCCTGAAGGGGGCTGGAGGAAGCCCCAGGTATGTATAAAGCTTTTCTTTTAGTTTGCCTCAGGTACCCTTTAATTCATAGTCACCAAACCAAATTTTAACAACATATCAAATTATTTGATTTCATCAGCAAAGGGAGCGCATACATTTGCATAAACCAGCATCAATGCAGAATTATTTCCATCTCATTGACCATCTCTATTAGTGACACGTCTACACATCAGGCTTTATACTTACAGCATAGATGTTTTTTCGTATATATAAAAGATTCCTGTGTACACATCATATATACTGTACAGTCACAATCAGATATGTATATCTGACTTTAAAAATACAGGGACTGCTTTATTGAAGCAGCACAAGTAACTAATTTTGATTGGTTTATTTTATTTTTGTGGACTGAACACAGCGATTACTGTATATATACTGTATATATACATTATTTTAATGACTATTATCTGAGAAATAGAACATTTTATCATATTTTCTATTTTAATCACAGTTACAAATTCATCAGGAGGCGGAGCATTTTTTCCCGACTCCGACTCCAGGCACCCAAAATTGCTCCGACTCCCGACTCCACGACTCCGACTCCACAGCCCTGTAGGCAAGTGTGGTAACAATTTAATCAAATGTGCTTATGGGGTATTTTTAGGATGGTCAAACTAAGGGGTTGTTCACACCTAGGGCATTTTGCGCTTTTGAAAAACACCCTAAAATATCTTGTGCAATGAATCCTTATGGGATAGTTCATATCAGCGCGTTTCGTCTGCTTTCCATTCACAAATGCGCTGCGTGTACCATTTTCAGGGCGATTTTGCTACAATGGAGGGTATAGTAAAAATGCAAAATGCTCACAAAATCTTTTTTTAATCCGACAATTGTGTTTGCGTTTTTTAAAGAATAAATACAATGTATTTATTCTTTTCCGGGTCAAAAAGTTCACTTCCTGACGGATGTCAGGAAGTGAAAAAACGGCATCACCCTGCAAAAGCGCTTACAAAAGCGATTTGCACAAAATAGTACAGCGCAGTGGAGCGCCGGGAGGGGGAAAACACACACACAAAAAAGAAGCAAAATAAATCAAAAAAAAATAAAAAAGAAAAAAAATAAAAAAAAAATAAAATCGCTGCCGTCAGCGATTTCTGTTTTAGATTTGAACAAAGCCTAAAAGGTAGCCATACATGTAGCGATGATGGGCAGACTCAACCAAGAGACAAATCTCTCTCTAACCAGTTTCGATCAGAGAGATATCTGTCTGCTGCCTATACACTGCAAGCCGATTCTGGATTGATATCAGCATGAAATCTCTCTCTGCAATTGGGCAAGCCCACCGCTGTACCCCTAATGTATGAATGCACACATTACTTACACATTGTCCCATGTCGCAGTGCCCATTCGTCTTCTATACCGGCCGCTCTTCCATAGCCGCATACATGCCGCTGGTGTGGTGTGTGCCGGCAGCCTGTATGGGGCTAACAGAAGGGGGGGGAATTTGGAAGACTAACAGACACCGCGACATGGGACAGGTAATGTATAAATGCACACATTACATACATAAGGGCAACAGCGGCAGAGGTTTTGTTGCATTCGCCGCTCGTCCGGATATCGCTCGGCTGAAGGATGCCCCAGGTATGTAGGTTTAGTCCATAAACGCCATCTGCCTTTAAGTAAAAATAAAAATATAATATAGGTAAAATTATCAATATTCTACTACTGGGCAGTGCTAATACTTATTATAAATTTTACAGATATTTTACTTGCGCTAAACCTAAACACATTATGACATAAGCACTCTCTCGCTCTACTCATGTTCAACCCTAACTGAACCCCTGCTGATGCCTAGTCCTAACCATCGCCCCCCTCCCCCCAGCGCACACACACTTATGCTCAACCCTAACCAAACCCCACCTGTGCATAGAAGTGCCCCCCCCCCCCCCCCCCGCCAACAGTATTCAAGCAACTTTTACTGCAATAACCATAAGCGATCGATCACCGTGGAAGTTTGGGCACCCATGTTAATTGAGGCTGTGAAGGGAAAATTTCCAATCACCAGCCACCGATCGTCATAACCTAGCTTTGTAACAGTCAATCTTATTGTGCCCAGCACCTGCCAGTGGTGCATGGCGCCATATTACGTATTGGCTGCAATTCTGTGGGATTAGATAATGGAAGTAGCAGCAGTTTGTCATCACAGCATGCATCATATTTACGCACAAATGGTTATGTTTATAGGTAAGGTCATTGGGAGAGGTGAACTAGTGAACACGCAACCTACAGAGCTCCAAGAAGTGCTGCTTATCCACAGGAGTGCCTGGTCAGGGAGCAGTATGGCACTCTATGCAAGTTTCCCCTCTGAGTGGAGAGCGATTAAGTTCTTCCAAAATTCTAACTCAATTGTTTTGTGGTTGATAGGCAGGTCCTTCAAACCCAAACAAAGAGGATGTTCTGAATACCATGTTGTCCTCCATTTTGTGGAGTTATTCTAGTCCCACTAATGGCTCCATTTATCACTTTGGTGTGATCGCACCCAGTCCAGAGGTCTCAGAGCTCACTAGAGTGATTGTTGAGTACAGTCCAGATGCTTTTTTAAAAGAGGCATGAAACTCAGTATTTCCTCTTTGCTCTAAAATATGCAGCATAAAATCTACTACCACAAAAACATTTGTAGCAGAACAGCATTCAAACAGTTACACACAGCACTTTGTCCTGCAGTGGAAAGCTCCTTGCTTCAGTGAAAACTTTCTGGCCGCATCCAAAGAGGTGATTGCATTATCTTTTGTTTACATTCCTTTGTCAGATACATTTAGCAAACATTAGCAAACTGCAGAAACTGAGCCATACTGAGCTGAGAAGCAGAAAGAGCTGAGAAGTGATAACTACAGATTTTAATATATAAATACAGCAGCTATGCAATAAATGCACTGGCCGCTTTCAGAGCAGGTAAACTATAGTTTGGGAATTTTTAATTTGTAGACATTCAATACCACTTGTGCACAAAAGCAAATATTGTAACTGCATGGGTAATAACAGTCAATAAAAAAGGTGTTTTTCTACTTTTTATGTTGGAGTTTTAACCCACATTAAAAAGAAACCTAAACTGAAGGATATGGATTTTTCCTTTTAAAATAAAACCAGTTGCCTGACTCTCCTGCTGATCCTGTGTGTCTAATACCCACAGCCTCTCAACAAGCATGTAGATCAGGTGCTCTAACTGAAGTCAGACTGGATTAGTTGCATGCTTGTTTCAGGTGTGTGATTCAGCTACTACTGCAGCCAGAGAGATCAGCAGGACAGCCAAGCAACTGGTATTGTTTAAAAGGGAAAAATCCATATCCCTCTCAGTTAAGGTTCCCCTTTAAAGTGATGGATAATGGTGACTGGAGCTCAACTTCTGCACGTCCTACTCCAACACTCAGTTTGTAGACCTGCGCCAATGAGCAATGCATAATGTAGAATGTTGTAGATTTGGTTATCGCCACTCCTCAGCAAATCTCAAACCTCTTTAAAATTTTGTGGTATGCATTTGAGCACAAACTTTCATTGACCGGGAAATTCTCTGCAGAAGACAACTCATGTGAATTAGCAAGTAAAGCTCAGTTCAGCAAATTTGCATAGAAAAATCTAAATTTGACAGCGCAAAACTTCGATACTTCACAGTCACAAACGTGAATAGAAATAGGATTTAAAGTGCATTTATTATCAAGAGATGAACTTACCAGTGTTGCCTCAGTAAAAAGCTGATTATCACAGGTCTTGGCTAAAAGAGGAAAGGATGCCAAGAGCTACGGTAATCCAACAGGAAGTAGTTAAACTTAGCGGGTCATACGTTAGGCTGCAAATCCACAAATGGCTTTGGACACAGTTCAAGCACCGACCATTTGCACTACAAACTAATAGGCAGCTCAATGTTTACCAATCAAGGCTGATGTTACTAAACCGATGATGTAATGGATGCTCAGAAGAGCTCCACTGATGATTCTTTCAGCTTTTCCTACCAGGTTTACTTTAGTGTACTTAAAGGGATACTGTAGGGGGTCGGGTGAAAATGAGCTGAACTTACCCGGGGCTTCTAATGGTCCCCCGCAGATATCCTGTGTTGGCGCAGCCACTCCCCAATGCTCCGGCCCCGCCTCCGGTTCACTTCTGGAATTTCTGACTTTAAAGTCTGAAAACCACTGCGCCTGCGTTTCCGTGTCCTCACTCCCGCTGATGTCACCAGGAGTGTACTGCGCAGACACAGACCTTACTGGGCCTGCGCTGTGCGCTCTTGATGACATCAGCGGGATCGAGGACACGGCAACGCAGGCGCAGTGGTTTTCTGACTTTAAAGTCAGAAATTCCAGAAGTGAACCGGAGGCGGGGCCGGAGCATCGGTGGGCGGCTGCGCGGGCACAGGATGTCTGCGGGGGACCTTTAGAAGCCCCGGGTAAGTTCAGCTCATTTTCCCCCGACCCCCCTACAGTATCCCTTTAAAGGGAACCTCAAGTAAGAGTGATATAGAGGCTGCCATATTTATTTTCTTTTAAACAAACCATTTGCCTGGCTGTCCTGCCGATCTTCTTTAATTCTTTAAACCATAGACCCTGAACAGGCAGAAACTACTGCAGCCAGTTATATCAGCAGGACTGCCAGGCAATTGGTAGTGACGCAACTAGAAATCACTGTGCCCCTTGCAAAACTTTGGATAGGCCCCACCCCCACGTAACTACGTCTTGTATGTCTCAAACAACGCTTACAGAGAGTAGAGTCAACGGCATTGGAGACAGAGAAGACGTAGGCATGCAGAGCTCCTTCTCTGCCTGGAACGTGAGTAAGTCAAGAGTTCCCCGCACCATCATTTCTAGAGTAGGGAGCCAGGAGCACTGAAGGCCCCCCTCCCTGCCCCCTTTCCTGCACCCCAATCCTGCTGCTGAAAACTGCCCTGGGCTGGCCCCTCACCAAGCTCGGGCCCCCCTGCACCTGCATCCCTTGCAGGGGCTATAGTTACGCCCCTGGCAACTGGTATTGTTTAAAAGAAGAGAAATAAGGCAGCTTTCATAAACCTCTCACTTCAGGTTGCCTTTAAGGAGGGATTGACAGCCATAAAATCAAATTACCCACTGCTCTGAGTTTATTAAGTAATCTACAACATGACCCGATTGCACACATTCCAATGTAATCATAAAGGTGTCTGCTGTACTAAAAATTATCTCAGCCCCCCTGGCTCTTTTTCTCGTACATTGCCTGGGAGAAGGAAGCTTAAACAAAATTAAAATAAATAAAAAAAAAATGAAAGCCTTGTTTATCTCCCCTTCCTCCACTGCCACATTCCTGCTTCTCGTTACAAGAGTTAAGGTGGCCACACACCTTACAATTAAAAGATCGAATTTTACACCAATTCGATAAATAGGCCCCGCTGTCCCCCCTAAAAATCTAATCGAATTTACCGTTTTTTATCCAATAAAAGAGGGTTAGAAGTGTTGGATTTTTCTGATCAATTTTTATGCAAATTGTATGGTGTGTGGTAGATTGTCAATTACTTGATGTACAGTTGAAATCAATTTTTTCTGAGTTTTCAGTTATTTTATTCATGGGATAGGGAAAAATTGAACATGTGTGTGGTACATTGGTCAGATTTTTGAAATGTTACAATCAAGTCAGAAAAATTGATTGAATTTCTTGAACTGAAAAGCTAAAATTGTATGGTGTGTAGCAATTTTCAAGAATGAACTTACATCAGGATTAAAAAACAAAAGCTTTTTCAAGAAATGGAAGTCATTCATACTTGCAACCTACAACAGGAAAGAATCTAATTGGAAGACTTCAAGCATACCGAGTGGTAGAATATGGAACTGCTTCTAGGTACTTTGGGAAGGTTGGAGATATCATGGTAATGATAGCCGACATTGTAGAAGCACCAGAGAGGACAAGAGGGTGAGTGGATCAGATAGGTTTATGTTTATCGATCATCAATAACATGCCTAGCTATGTATCGGGTTTACTTGCTGACAAAGGGTCCCCATATGTTGAGGGCAACTCTCTAGGGCTGTAATCCTTGAATTGACAAGCTTGAATGAAGGTAGGTTTCATCTTTATACAAAAATCTAATAAAATTTGTTTTAACAGACTAAAAATTCCAGTTTGAGAAAAAAAAAAAAATCACTTAAAGGATACCCGAACTGAAATGTGACATAATGAGACAGACATGTGTATGTACAGTGCCTAGCACACAAATAACTATGCTGTCTTCCTTTTTTTATTTCTCTGCCTGAAAGAGTTAAATATCAGGTATGTAAGTGGCTGACTCAGTCCTGACTCAGACAGGAAGTGTCTACAGTGTGACCCTCTCTGATAAGAAATTCCCCTTTTTTACCTCTTTCTTGCTCTCAGAAGCCATTTTCTGCTAGGAAAGTGTTTTATAGTTGGAATTTCTTATCAGTGAGGGTCACACTGTAGTCACTTCCTGTCTGAGTCAGGACTGAGTCAGCCACTTGCATACCTTATATTTAACTATTTCAGGCAGAGAAATAAAAAAAAGGAACACAGCATAGTTATTTGTGTGCTAGGCACTGTACATACCCATGTCTATCATTATGTCACATTTCAGTTCGGGTATCCTTTAAAGCTTCATTTTCAAAAATGTTATTCTAGACAAATAACCAAAATTCACCAACTTCTCCACTGTTCACACCATCTGTCATTTATGAAAATGTAGTATTCTAATTGGCAGTGGATGCATCCATAAAATTACAGAAGTATTACTGACTATGGAAGGCAATAACATGCCGCCATTTATAAGAGTCGATCTAGTATTCATTCTCCAGCTCTAAAGTTGTCCCCTCATAGCTTGCAAACTGGATTTGTGGTGTTTGAAAAACATGTGATGGGGAAGAGATCGTTAATCGTTCGGTTTACCGCCTGCCAACTGCACCCATGCACTAGCCGGGCGCTTGTTAGCGCTTAGCACAGATGGTGGGCAGGCTGCTCTGCCCCACCCCCAATGGAGTGTCATCTGTGCTCGCCAAGTACAAAGTTGCACTTGCATGAACGGACTACATTTCCCAGCATGCACTGCAGCATGTGCCCCACCTTTCCAACAGCACACACCATTACGAACCTCCCTTATGACAATTTAATGCTCTTAGCACACACCCTAATATTACTCAGTTCATCAGTGCAATCCGTTCTCCAAATACTCCCAAGATGAGGAGTGTTACAAACCTGACTAATTACCCATTGGACTGCGTACAACGACAGGAACGGATTAGCATACAGTTTTACAATTTTTATAAATAGACCTCTTAATCTATGAAACGTACTAATTACCCTGTTATGACTCACTGCTGGCCTGGAATACAAACAGAAGCCTGTCTTTTATTTTAAACTCGGGAAGAGAAAATGCAAGCTGTTCCTCCAGTCAAGGCAGGTTACTATAAATGGAAATTAGGTTGTTTTAGATTCCTTTACAAGACTGCATTAGGTCAGGGCCACTACCACACACCTCAGGCATAGCCAATGGAAAGAGCGAGATCGCTGTCAACAGCATCCGCCCGCCATGCACAACCGTCCGCACTCACATTTTACATTCAGGCTTTTTTTTCCTCTCTCGTTTTAGGTTTTGTTATTTTTTATACCATTAATGGTTTTAGCCCTCTTCTGTTCACATCTCCATGACAACCAACAAAGCAGTTCATCAGATGCCTCATGCTACCTATACAAAGAAATCTCAAGAGGAGCGGTTATATTCACTTTAAAGTGGACCTGAACTCAGAACTTCCTCCTTGCTCTAAAAGATTGTTATTATAGCGCTGCCATCTTCTGCAGCACTGTACAGAGTATATTGTCTTGTCACTATTTTGTCACGGTCCCTAGGAGGAGCTTCCAATGTAATCCCTACCATAGTTATATGTCTATGTATGTATCGTGTAGTATATGTGTATGTATTGTAGTCTAGGGCCAATTTTTAGGTGGAAGACAATTAACTTATCTGTATGTTTTTGGAATGAGAGGAAACCAGAGTTCCCGGAGGAACCCCACACAGACACAGGGAGAATATACAAACTCCTTGCAGATAGTGCCCTGGCTGGTATTTGAACCGGGGACCCAGCACTGCAAAGCGAGAGCGCTAACCACTGCGCCACCGTGCTGCAGTGGTAAAGTGGGCAACTGCATAACCTTTGAAGAAAAACATTTCTCTCTTACATATCGCTTAAACAAATCTGCAAAAAACCTGCAGTGGGTCTACTTCCTGCTTTCACGGAAGCAGATATATATGTGTTAAAAAATTAGCTGCTCTTCCATGGCAGAAGAGATTACTGAGCTGACACCAGAGTTCAAATTACAGTGCTGATTTGCCACAGAGGAGGGGGAATTAGACAGGCTAAACTCTAAATACATACAGGGTACATGTTCTTTGTCTGTGCAAGAGTTCGGGGGCCACTTTAACTCAACATTTCACCGTATAACAGACTGGGGCTGAAAATGAGGAATCTGATCCTTCATGTTAAAACAGAACTGTACATTATATGGGTTTTCCAAGTTTCACAGTTTAGCCAAGTCTGCTAACGTGGCAGGCATTACACTGTATGCTACTGTACAATTTTTACTATGCATTTGTATATAGTGTTTATGCATTTTTCCTCAGCACAATTAACTCCTACAGCAACACTTTGAACGTAAAAGGTTTTTTTTATAATAATTTTTTCATGATTTAGTGTTTGCCGATTGTAAAATCTTATCTCAGCCCAGATTTATATTTCTAAATGTATCACAGGTGCTGGCATCTTTACTGCTGGAAAGGTGTATAACTGCTAGCAGGCGTCTGAAGCAGCTGCCCAGCATGGCACACAAATGCTTTCCTGCAACCTTTAAAGAGGAACTCCAGTGCAAATGTAAATAAAAAAAGTGCTTCATTTTTACAATAATTATGTATAAATGATTTAGTCAGCGTTTGCCCATTGATTTACATTCTGACATTGCATGGTGACATTTTTACTGTTGGCAGGTGATGTAGCTGCTGCATGCTTTTTTTGGCAGTTGGAAACAGCTATTTCCCACAATGCAACATGGTTCACAGACCGGAAACTGCCAGGAGTAGGTACTCAGAGTTCCTTGTGGGAGGGGTTTCACAACAATATTAGTCATACAGCGCCCCCTGATGGTCTGTTTGTGAAAAGGAATAGATTTCTCATGTAAAAGGGGTATCAGCTACTGATTGGGATAAAGTTCAATTCTTGGTCTGAGTTTCTCTTTAAGAAAAGCATATGGCATTTTCCTGTATTTTTCACCCCCGCAGGGGGATACAGAGGCGAGACATTAAACTACCCTGGAATCAACCTGCTGCTTCCAGAGTTGCCTCAGATGACCGGAAAAATAAGGATCAAAATGTGGCGTTTGCGGTATAGGATAGTATTGGCGCTGACCTTACATTTGAATAGGCAGCAATTAAACAACGAACGCTGCAGCTGTCAGTTACTACCCGGTAAACATGCGGGTGAGCCAGCCATTACTGATTCGGAAAAAAACTATTTTTTATAATGGTTTGTGATATATTGGAAATACAGATGGTTTCATAAATGGTGACTTATTACAAAATGCTATCTCCAATCGAATTTATCTGATCGTTGAACGAGTCTTTGCTGAAAATTGTACCATTAGTGGGCACCTTTAAGGTGGCCACACCATACAATTTTTTAAATATCTGTTCAATTTAAGAATTGCAATCAATTTTTCTGACTGATTGTAACATATTACAATCAATATGACCAATGGACCGCACACCTATGTTCAATTCTTCCCCAATTATGATAAAAATAATTGGAAACTCTCCCCACCTGTGCCAGGTATCAGAGACTGCTGTACGAAACTAACTCAGCTCTGAAGTGCTTCTCTAAGTAAAGTTTGCACGTTAAGTGAAGTTGCTGTGCTGCACTAAAAATGTCTGCGGCAGATAAACGGACAGGAAGAGAGGCATTTGTTTTAGTCGGTTATGCTCATCTAATGGAAAGACGAGTTTGCGTTCTGCAAGCACAGGCCATAAAAGCTAAAAGCTTTCTCTGCTGACACGAACAAAAGGGCTCGTCTGAAAGGGTTTACTCACCCAGACACAATGAGAGCAGATAAATATTGCTGCTCCTGAAAGAAAGCTACAATTATCCTGGTAAATGTAGAGACAACACAAACACGCATCTTCCCCTTCACGCGCTAATGATAGTGGAGGACATACCACCATCTAAGATGAATGGCAGAGACGCAAACCTGGCCTCTACAGATGATCAACAGCTTGCCTGCTTAGTCAAATTAAGCATCTCATAACTGACACAGGGAAGAATCCTCCTTCCGGTGAGTATGATACGGACCGTGTCACCTGTACCAATCCCACCTGATCGTCAGGGCGACCCTGAGCAACAAGAGCTATAGAGACATACTGATCAGATACAGCCAAACGTGGTCTACTGTTCAATTAAAGGGAACCTAAACTCTTGCACAGGACAGAAGGAAAACAGAGAAATGCACCGTGTATGTATTTATAGAGTTTATCATTTCCCCCTCTTTGGTGTCTAATCACAAGTTGTAATTTGAGGTCTCAGCTGCGTCAGCTGAGGAATCTCCTCTGCCATGGCCCTATGCTTGCTTCCATGAAAGCAGGAAGTAGACACTGCAGATTTATTGCAGGATCTGTATCGGCAGTAACAAAGTAATATTTTTCTTTAAAGGTTACTATGCTGTTGCTTATCTTAGAGCAGAAAAGAAGTTCTAAGTTCAGGTGTGATTTAAAAGGGGGGGGGGGGCAGGGAAGAGCATGATAAGCAGCTTTCTAAAAGTCATTCTATATAGTTCAGGTCACCTACCTCGCAGGATTTTTCATTGTTACAAAAGGTAAATAGGTGACCATGCCATTGCTAGCACAATTTTAAAGAATCTGATGCAGAAAAAAAAAATAATAGGAAAACAACAACAACAAAAAAAAACCTCCACCAGACACTGCATAAGAGCTTGAAATACAAATGTGGTCTATTAAACAAAACAAAAACAAAACAAAACAAAAAAATAGGACCACACACTTAGAAGCGCAAAACGTCAGCGATTTTTGCCGGTGTTTTGCGGGAATGATTTTTCCGCCATTTCACATGGAAGAAAAACACTGGACAGTGCAACGTTTTCTCCGCGATAACGTTTAGCGCTTCTATAGCACTGAACCGCGATCGCCGGGAAATTCGCCTGAAAATGGTGCAGGCTATGAGTTTGCGTATCGTGATTTTGGGCGATTTGCGGTGATTAGCGCAAATCGCCCAAGTGAGAACGGGCCCATAGGGTTTTATTACATTAGCGCTTTGAAAAGTGCTAGCGTTTGAGCATTTTGCCGAAATCGCCGGCAAAACGCTGTAGTGTGAATGGGGCCTTACAGCTGACCCCCCTCCCCCCCTTTTTTAATTAAACAAAAAACAACTGTTCTAGGACACATATGGGTGCATATTATGGCCCTCAGAAAGGTCAGTATTGCTTCTACCCCCAAACACCAGAAGTGAGCTCATGCACCATTCACAGCAACCATGCACTAGATCAGTCCCCTACATAGTGGACCAGTAGAGTGGATGTCCTCTCCACTGCCAGCAATCTGGCTCCGGTTCCCACCTATCCTCACAAAAGTGGTCACTCGCCAAGAGCTCACACAGGTAAGCAGGTATTACAGATAAGCCTACCCAAGTTCCCTGAAGAAGAGTGCTGTGCTAAGACAGGAAAGCACTCAAGAGCCTAAGGCCTAGGTCACAGTGCTCAGTGGCATTGCAGAATAATTCTGCATGTTGGCTCACTGCCCATACACTTGGTGTTACTTGGTGGAGCTTCTCTCCATAACCCCCTGTCATGGAGGACCAGTAAAGTGTTGTACCGTGTTAGCCATGAGTAAAAGCAAGAAGTTTTGAATCAGGATGATACCATTTATTGGCTAACTTAGAGATGGATAAACAGTGAGCTTTCGACTTATAAAAAGCCTTCGTCGGACTGGTTCCTGACCAAAACTGAAAAACACAGCTTATATACACTGACATACAGAGGAGAAACATTCTTTAGCAAACATAAATGTAATTAGATGCCTTAACTGTTACTGAGGAGGCTTTCCCAGGCATCCTATCTAAACTGATAAGATCAATAGAATCCTCAACATGACATAAAGCTCTTAAGCTTAGAATTAACGGTGCATGTAACCAGGCCAGTTACCATTTGAATTCGGAATTTAAGATGTCTCCTCATCACCAGAGTCTGCTTTATGTCATGTTGAGGATTCTATTGATCTTATCAATTTAGATAGGATGCCTGGGAAAGCCTCCTCAGTAACAGTTAAGGCATCTAATTACATTTATGTTTGCTAAAGAATGTTTCTCCTCTGTATGTCAGTGTATATAAGCTGTGTTTTTCAGTTTTGGTCATGGAGGACAAAATGGTTAGCAGTGGTTAGCAGTTCCATGTAAGGGAGGGCAGCAATGGCCTTGGCATGGCTTCCTACGTCAATGGAGCCTCAGTACAGCACTGCTGACAGAATGAATGGTGTCCCGCTACCTACAGAGAGTGCAACAAATATGGCCCTTCAGCCTATAACCAACACACATACAAAGGAAAGAACAGTGTATGCGAGATTAATTTAACCAACGCTTAGAATAGCCGATACAGAAAAGCAGGACTGAAATGAGGCAAGTTGAGTAAAATCTCACAAACACCTATTACAAGCGGTTTGTATTGGATACTGAAGCAGAATTACTGAGGTGAGACAGTAGGCACTTCTGTTCACGTACATAAATATTGCTGCAACTATGCCTAAACTGTGCTTTCCTGAAACCCTCACCTGAACCAAACACACACTTCCTGACATTGATATCTACTTCTGCACAGCTCAGTTACTGCAGGTGGCCACTCAAGGACAGGTGCACAACTAAACTACAGCACCCCCCCCCCCCCCCACACACACACACACACACACACACACACACACACACACACACACAGCTAGAAGACTGCTTGAAGCAAAGCTTTCTCTGGAAAAAGGCTGTCCACATAAAACAGAACCTTAAAAAAAAAAAAAAAAAAGGATATTAAATAGGAACTCCAGTGAAAATAATGTAATAAAAAAGTGCTTCATTTCTACAATAATTATGTATAAATGATTTAGTCAGTGTTTGCACATCGTAAAATTTTTTAAATCCCTGATTTACATTCTGACATTTATTACATGGTGACATTTTTACTGCTGGCAAGTGATGTAGCTGCTGCTTGCTGTTTTGGCAGTTGGAAACCGCTGTAAACGGCTATTTCCCACAATGCAACAGGGTTCACAGACAGAAAACTGCCAAGAGTACATACTCAGAATTTCCTTGTGGGAGGGGTTTCACCACAATATCGGCCATACAGCGCCCCCTGATGGTCTGTAAAAAGGAATAGATTTTTCATGTAAAAGGGGGTATCAGCTACTGATTGGGATACAGTTCAATTCTTGGTCGGAGTTTCTCTTCAAGTGAGAGGGAAACAGAGGCTGACATTTCATTTTAAACCATGCATATTACCTCACTGTCAGTGTGTCAGTGTGATGTCCTGCATGCATGACAGAGGGGAAGGTCTCAGGGTTAAATACTTACCTGATCTGTAGTACCATAATTCCTCCAGCCAGGTGATCGCTTCGCCCACCTTGGAATTGTGTTTGTGGCTATTCATTTTTTTCCAAAATCTCTGCCAAGGCTCTGGCCACGCGCACATAGCATTTCGCTGCCCGGTCTTTATGGCAGGGCTGTGGAGTCGGAGTTGACTCAGAGCAATTTTGGGTACTCGGAGTCGGAGATTTCATAAAATGAGGAGTTGGGAGTCGGATGATTTTTGTACAAAGTCCACAGCCCTGGTAAGTATTAGACTAAGGAGTCGGAGTCATTTTGGTTACCCCGAGTCTGAGGTTTCATAAACTGAGCAGTCGGAGTTGGAGTCGGAAGATTTTTGTACCGACTCCACAGCCTTGCTTTCTGGCGTAGTGTTAGCTGGTCAGCGCACCCTGCTAATGCAAAAATTCCGGCCAGCATTAATTACTATTCCCCCTCCAAGTTGCAACATGAAGTGAAGTAATTTGGGCTCTGGCAATTGCTGGATCCCTGAAATACCCTTGCGTGGCCATAGCCATATCATTACGTCTATGGCGGCGCTCAGGTCAGGTGCAGCATTGGGCAGTGCCTTTGCCAAACTGCTTCGCTTGGCTATCCCCATCTGCGCTGCCGCAGTCCGTCCCCAGCATGGCAGCCGCAAACTAATTGTTGGCTTTCAAGCTGGGGCAGCTGTGGCAACGCAGGCACAGGTTTCCAAAGAGCTTTGGCAGATTTGGGAACATGCCCTCAACTGCATTCCCAAGGAGCGAAGCAGGGAGTAACGATTACGTCGGATCAGGTAAGCATTTAACTGAGACACGCCCCTTCATTCCTGAGGCATTAAGATACAGCCTATCATGACGGGCTCTCTTTTTATACAGGAAGTGGTCCTTAAAATAGCACAGAAAATAATCAGTAAAAGAAAGTAACAAGCAGATGTGTCTACAGAAGGTTACAGTTCTATTTGGAAGTTGTGTAAGTTATCCATAAAGAACCTGCCAGGCATGTGCCTTGCATTCCAATGGTGAGATTAGGTTACAATATAGACCCTTCCACGCAGGGCTGTGGAGTCGGAGTCGTGGAGTCGGAATCGTGGAGTCGGGCAATTTTGGGTGCCTGGAGTCGGAGTCGGGAAAAAATGCACCGACTCCGACTCCTAATGAATTTGTAACTGTAATTAAAATAGAAAATATGATAAAATGTTCTATTTCTCAGATAATAGTCATTAAAAATAATGTATATATACACAGTAATAGCTGTGCTTAGTCCACAAAAATGAAATAAACCAATCAAAATCAGTTACTTGTGCTGCTTCAATAAAGCAGTCCCCGTATTTTTAAGGTCAGATATACATATCTGATTGTGACTGTATATATGATGTGTACACAGGAATCTCTTATATATACTAAATAACATCTATGCTGTAAGAATAAAGCCTGATGTGTAGCCGTGTCACTAATAGAGATGGTCAACGAGGTGGAAATAATTCTGCATTGATGCTGATTTATGCAAATGTATGCACTCCCTTTGCTGATGAAATCAAATAATTTGATATGTTATTAAAATTTGGTTTGGTGACTACAAATTAAAGGGTAACTGAGACGGATGAAAAGTAAACTTTTATACATACCTGGGGCTTCCTCCAGCCCCCTTCAGGCTAATCAGTCCCTCACTGTCCTCCACCACCCGGATCTTCTGCTATGAGTCCTGGTAATTCAGCCAGTCAGCGCTGTCTGGCCGCATGCCGCTCCCACAGCCAGGAACATTCTGCACCTGCGCAATAGTGCTGCAAAGGTGTAGTATGCTCCTGGCGGCGGAGTGTGTGCATGCGCACTACGCCTGACTGGCTCAAGTACCTGGACTCATAGCAGAAGATCCAGGTGGTGGAGGAGGACAACGAGGGACTGATTATCCTGAAGGCAGCTGGAGGAAGCCCCAGGTATGTATAAAACTTTAATTTCATCTGTCTCAGGTTTACTTTGTTACACAGTAGTAGTATACTCTACATATGCACTCCCCACAGAGCTGCAGGGAATCCACTGAGAATGCTGTGCACTGCACATTGAACACAGAGGTGTTGTCTGTTTACAATCTCCTCATTCCCCTGCAGAGTACCTGCACATCACTCTTACATGTACCCACAGTTACATTGCCTAGGTCCTGATAGATGTTCTTTGTTCCGGTTTGTACCTTTTACAAATACTCTTACCAAGGACTAGTTTTAGTCTAAAGGGAATAAATATAGTAGTCTACATATCCTTCTCACTTCAGTTGTCTTGTAAAATTCCTAAGCGTTGGCAGTTAAGAGACGAATTTCATGTTACATACTTTTAATCAACAAAATTGTAATATGCAAATTAGAGGAGTCGGAGTCGTGGAGTCGGTGGAATCCTAAACTGAGGAGTCGGAGTCGGTGGATTTTTGGACCGACTCCACAGCCCTGCTCCACGCAGACACCTGAGAGGGGAGCATGAGACAATCACAGCCATCATTTGCATTCATCCTCCGACATGTGCTGCTGTTTTGACAGCATTATGTGTTATTAAAAATAAAATGCAAACAAATTAACGCCGTCATTAACTCAAAATACCCTGACATTCAATTAGCATGCTTTTTTTCCAGAAATTATTATTTCAAAATCAAAAGGTTAGGAACATTCAAATGAACAGGGTTTTTGGTTTTTTTTCAAAAAAGAAAAAAAAAACAATTGTTAAACATTTGGTAACACTAAGGCCCCTGATAAGTTGCTCTCAGTTATAACTGAAAGATACTGGATTTTCAAAGTAATGCCCATGTTTTCCTATTGCACAGTTCACACGTTTTAACTGAAAGCTTTTTCACAATGCACTGCTATGGAGAAAAACCAACGCGTACTAACTGATTAATTGTAAAAGGAACCGAAGCTACTCCCAACTCAGGGTTGCCAAAGCATACCTTTAACTACTGACATTAATTTACACAGGTTCTGGAGCTACTTACACATATCCCATGCTTAAACTGCATTTAATTAGCCGCAAGACCTGCATAATTCATGCGAATCTCTATTTAAAGAGACTCTGTAACATGAAAAAGATCCCCTGGGGGGTACTCACCTCGCGTGGGGGAAGCCTCCGGATCCTAATACGGCTTCCCACGCCGTCCTCTGTCCCACGGGGGTCTCGCTGCAGCCCTCCGAACAGCCGGTGACAGACCCGACTGTCAGTTCAATATTTATCTTTGCTGGTTCCAGCGGGGGCGCTGTGGCTGCTTTCGGCTCCAAACTACACGGAAATACCCGATCTCAGTCGGGTCCACTCTACTGCGCAGGTGCCAGAAACTTGCGCCTGCGCAGTAGAGCAGACCCGACGGCGATCGGGTATTTCCGTGTAGTTCGGAGCAGACAGCCGTCAGAGCGCCTGCGCAGGAGGCGGGAAGGTAAATATTGACGTCATCTTTCACGGAGGGCTGCAGCGAGACCCCCGTGGGACAGAGGACGGCATGGGAAGCCTCATTAGGATCCGGAGGCTTCCCCCACCCAAGGTGAGTACCCCCCAGGGGATCTTTTGACGTTACAGATCCTCTTTAAGGGAAGATGTATGGACTAGTGTGAAGAAGGGCTGTGGAGTCGGAGTCCAGGAGTTGGAGCAGCTTTGGGTACCTGGAGTCTGAGTTGGGGAAAGAATGCACCACCTCGGACAGCTACAGATGTAAAGTAAAATTAAAAGACAAAATATGATAAAATGTTCTATTTCTCAGGTCATAAATAACTGATATACAGTAATAGCATAGCAGTACTTCCACTGAGAAGGTTGTGCACGTTGAACGCAGGGGTGTTGTATATCACCCATAAACCTGGTTCAGATTGTACCTGAATAATGTGTAATAGAGGAAGAATCCGCTTATTCTCCTGCAGAATACCTGTACGTACAAGTACTCTTGCTAAGGACTAGTTTTGATTTCTATGAACAACTACTCTACAGCAATATCCTAACATTAGTTATAAAGCATCTCTGGTGTACAAAAAAAAAGAAACAAACAAAAAAAAACACTGAGGTATACGAATGCTTAAAAGTTCGAATGTCCCAACGCCAATCGGCATAAAGTCCTGGTATGTAATCAGCAATCAGCTCTCATTGGCTGAAGTCTATGACAGCCGATTGCCGTCATAGGCTGGCTAGGGGAGGGAGGGTGGGTAAAATAATTAAATAAAGGATTTTATTTAAAAAATCAACAGGTAAATATTTACAGAAAAATCAACACTCCCCAGCACCAATCAAATCCCACCAACAGAAAGCTCTGTTGGTGGGCAGAAAAGAGATTTTTTTTCTGCAAGGTGGCGACAGGCCGGGTTCCCAAAAGCGGATGCACTGTTAATATAGCTTTAAAATTCCTAAGCGTTGGCAGCGATGAAATGCCTTTTATGTTACATGCTTCTAATCCACAAGATTGTAATATGTAAATTATAGGAGTCTGAAGAATCCCAAACTGAAGGGCCCATTCACACCGTAGGGCGATTAGCGATTCTTGCTAAACGCTAAAGCGCCACTGCTATTCTAACCTATGGCAGTGTTCTCACTGGCGCCGACCGTGGGTGTTTTGCGATTAGTGCCAATCGCGTTACCTGCAGCATTTTTGCCGTGATTCTGGAGCGATCGCAGTACAGTGCTTTAGTAAAGCGCTGATTGCAATCGCTCTGAATGGCGGAAGGGTCCAGGGATTGTTACCGCGCTAAAAATCACTTGCGCAAAATGCTGGTGCTAAGTGCTAGTGTTCTGCGATTTTAGATGTGAACGGGGCCAAAGAATCTGCATTGGAGTATTTTGTACCAACAGCACAGGACTAGTCTGAACGGCCTTAAAAAAAAACAAAAAAAAACAAAACACTGAGCACAGGTGTTACGCCGGGGGGGGGAGGGGGGGGGTCATACTTTCTGACCAGCCAGCAATACAAGGCTGAGAGCTGAATTATGGAAGAGGCTACACAGGCTGCCCAGAGCAACTGCAGCTCTGGGCCTCTGATAAGACGCAATGACAGCGCAGTGCGATGTTGCGCTGCTCTTGCGATAGCAAACATACAGACAGATACAAGACAGACTGGAATGAGGTAGCCAATAGCAACCACAGCAATGGCGTACCTCACAAGAGCAGGACTAGAGGATTCACCACTCCTACGCAGGAGGAGTCCACAAGGCAGAACAGACAGAGCAAGATAAACAGGAAATAGGTCAAACACAGATAATCACAGGTAGTATTAAACAGTATAACAAAACTAACTATTGTACGAAATCCCTGGGGCCTGCCAGTTCAAATGTACCACGGATCTGACTAAACATAAACAAGGACTTGAGACAAACAGAATGAACGCTTGTTAATCCAGTCACTGACTCAGCGACAGCAAGCGTCCACACACAGACCAACACACAAGGCAACAGGAACAGGACTAGGAAGGATTCGCTACTCCTACGCAGGAATCAGCGCAATCCACGCAAGGTAACAGGAACAGGACTAGGAAGGATTCACTACTCCCTCACAGGAGTCAGCGCAATCCACGCAAGGTAACAGGAACAAGGGCCCAGTAGTAACAGCTAGACAGGCTAAGACAAACTATGACGGGGCGCAGTCTAACAGCAGAGGCAGGCTTTTATGCTTGCATCGGCCAATGGATCTCCACACAGCTGAATGGTAATCCCTCAATCCTGTGCTGGCCTGAATCCCATTTGCTAGCTGAAAGACCATCATAACAAATGCATGCAGTTCTATGCAAGAACATGCATGCAGGAAATCCAGGGCTATCTGGCTGCAGCTCAGCTGCAGCAAACCATTAGTGGAATAATTACAGTATTCTGAGCTGGTCATAACTGTGCATTTGCAGTGAGTCATATTGTCATTTGCAATTGCTCTGCAACCAAATGCAGACCGACAAGCCAGAACTGTCCATTTGCGGCACCACCTGCAATGGACAGAACAAGTCACAGGAAGAATCCTAACAACAGGAGGCCCATATCATGTAGCAGTTAGCTGCACCAGATGTTTGTAGATTGGTACAATGAAGAGGGACTCACAAGTGTGGGTTGCAAGACTAGCCGATTTTAAAAGCTCCTGCTAAGGTTAAGAAAAGGTGGGGGGAAAGGCTGCGCGTCCCTAAACACATGCTGCAATTGAATGGTTAATCGCACAGGCATACACCGCCTCTGCTAGACTGAAAAATGCATGCCCTGCATCCAAGACAAGTGCTAACATTTATTAACCATCTTAGCGGTATGGACGAGCTCAGCTCGTCCATCACCGCCGATGGCTGCCGCTCAGGCCCTGCTGGGCCGATTTTGTTCAAATAAAGAGCAGCACACGCAGCCGGCACTTTGCCAGCCGCGTGTGCTGCACGATCGCCGCCGCTCTGCGGCGATTCGCCGCGAGCAGCGGCGAAAGAGGGTCCCCCCAGCCGCCTGAGCCCAGCGTAGCCGGAACAAAAAGTTCCGGCCAGCGCTAAGGGCTGGATCGGAGGCGGCTGACGTCAGGACGTCGGCTGACGTCCATGACGTCACTCCGCTCGTCGCTATGGCGACGATCTAAACAAAACAAGGAAGGCCGCTCATTGCGGCCTTCCTTGTTTATTCTGGGCGCCGGAGGCGATCGGAAGAACGCCTCCGGAGCGCCCTCTAGTGGGCTTTCATGCAGCCAACTTTCAGTTGGCTGCATGAAATAGTTTTTTTTAAATTTAAAAAAAACCCTCCCGCAGCCGCCCTGGCGATCTTAATAGAACGCCAGGGTGGTTAAACTAGGAGGAACTTTAGCTTCCAATATGGTTTGCATGCAAAGTATATTATACTAGACACTTGCGCCACGGTGAGGCAAACCTCCGGGCAAGTGACCTAACCTAAATTTAAAACCTTGGGAGCAGCTAAGCAAAAAAAATGTGTAACACATTTGGTTGAACAGCGAGGAGAGCGCCAGCGCATACCACTAAAAGCTGCATCTGAAATGACCACCAGCTCAGTGTGCAGCACCTAAATAGATTTTCTGCACACTTTGCATTCAATTCAGATTTAGGTGCTGCACACTGAGCTGGTGGTCATTTTGGATGCAGCCTTAGTGGTATGCGCTGGCGTTCTCCTCGCTGTTCAACCAAATGTAATTTACACATTTTTTTTGCTTAGCTGCTCCCAAGGTTTTAAATTTAGGTTAGGTCACTTGCCCGGAGATTTGCCTCACCGTGGCGCAAGTGTCTAGTATAATATACTTTGCATGCAAACCATATTGGAGCTAAAGTTCCTCCTAGTTTAATAAATGTTAGCACTTGTCTTGGATGCAGGGCGTGCATTTTTCAGTCTAGCAGAGGCGGTGTATGCCTGTGCGATTAACCATTCAATTGCAGCATGTGTTTAGGGACGCTCAGCCTTTCCCCCACCTTTTCTTAACTTTGTAACTATGTAACTGTCAGGTTAGCTGCTCCCAGCCCCTCCTCCTGAGTTTCCTGTTTGCATAATAAGTAGTAGCAGATTTGCATATGATTTGCATCTGAATTGAATGCAAAGTGTGCAGAAAATCTATTTAGGTGCTGCACACTGAGCTGGTGGTCATTTTGAATGCAGCCTTAGTGGTATGCGCTGGCATTCTCCTCGCTGTTCCTGCTAAGGTTATCCTATGTGTGTGCGCACTCGAGTGATGCGATTTTGTAAAAGTCTCCCATAGCATTGCATTAGCAAGAGCTTTTAACATCTCTAGTGTTTAAAAAGCTCTTGTGGCGTGCACCAGCTCTACAATATTCTAAATTCAGAGATTGGGTGCTCTTTTCATAGATACAAAAAAACAAAAAAAAAAAAAAAAAAAAACCTTATTTCGTAGCAATAAATACACACTATGCAAAATTCCAGCATGATAAACAGAAGTTATTAAGCAGAAAAAAGGGATCAGAATAATCTCCATAGAATGGCATTAATTCTCCATTCTTGGCACTAGCTCTGCACTACAAATTTATACTGGATCTGCCAGAAAAAATACTGTCTAACCTCATTTATTTATACATCTAGTGCCAAGTTTTGAAGGAACATGGCTTGCATTAAATATTCAAACCAGCGCGTTTATGACCTACTTGCTAGCTTGCTGAGATAGTCAGCTAGACTAAACATTTCGGCTTGCAGCATCACAGTAGTAAAAATAAAAAAATAAAA
Organism: Hyperolius riggenbachi; assembly: GCF_040937935.1. Classification (NCBI taxonomy): domain Eukaryota; kingdom Metazoa; phylum Chordata; class Amphibia; order Anura; family Hyperoliidae; genus Hyperolius; species Hyperolius riggenbachi. The sequence continues at coordinate 36,761,532 of NC_090655.1, read as the reverse complement.
CTTAAAAAAAAAGGAACGCTGGAGTAGGAAAAATGTAACACAAAACAATGAAAAAAATGCCGGCTCGCAACAAGAGCGAGAGCTGACCTAAAGGGGGAAGCATCAGAAATCCTTCATATTCTTGTACGGCAGCTCCACTAGTACTACAGAGGAAACAAAAAAAGGATGCCACATTGAGGGGGAGTACCGATGCGACCATATTTACTGTATATCATGTAAACACGATGCCGCTTATTTCATGCTGAATCTTTTGGCTTCAGTACTTTATCCACTTCACCACAGAGGTTTTGGCCCTTCTGTACCAGAGCAATTTTCACATTTCCGTGCTCCTCCCTTTCATTCGCCAATAACTTTATCACTATTTATCACAACAAAATGACCTATATCTTGTTTTTTAAGCCACCACTTAGGCTTTCTTTGGGTGGTACATTTTGCTAAGAATTATTTTATACCACATGCATTTTAACCAGGGCTATGGAGTAGGAGTTGCAGTCATCTTATTTTTAAAATCAGATAAACATATCTGATGGTGACTGTATATCCGATGTGTACACAGGAATCTTTCATATATAATAAATAAGATCTCTGCTGTAAGAATACCAGATGTGTAGTTGTGTCACTAGTAGCGATTGTCCATGCAATGAAAATAATTCTACGTTGATGCAGGTTTATGCAAATTGTGTATTCAAATGTATGCACCTCTTTTGCTCATGACATCAATTAATTTGATATGGTAAATTTGGGTTATACAGTAGTGGTATACACTATGTATGCATTCTCCGCAGAACTGTAGTGTATTTACTGAGAATGTTGTGCACATTGAACACAGAGGTGTTGTCTATCACCCATAAACCTGGTTCAGATTGTGCATGAAGAATGTGTAATAGAGGAAGAATCCCCTCATTCTCCTGCGGAGTACCTGCACATCACTCTTACATGTACCCACTGTCACATTGCCTAGGGCCTGATAGATGTTCAAATTGTGCATGAGAATGTGTAATAGAGGAAGAATCTCATCATTCACCTGCAGAGTACCTGCACATCACTCTTACATGTACCCACTGTCACATTGCCTAGGGCCTGATAGATGTTCTTTGTTCCTGTCTGCACCTTCTACAAGTACTCTTACCAAGGACTATTTCTGATTTCTATTTAAAGGAGAACTGTAGTGAGAGATATATGGAGGCTGACATTTATTTCCTTTTAAGCAATACCAGTTGCCTGGCTAACCTGCTGATCCTCTGTCTCTAATACTTTTAGCCTTAGACCCTGAACAAGCATGCAGCAGATCAGGTGTGACATTTTTGTCAGATCTGACAAGATTACCAGCATGCCTGTTTCTGGTGTGATTTAGACACTACTGCAGGCAAATAGCTCAGCAGGGCTGCAAGGTAACTGGTATTGCTTAAAAAGGAAATCAATATGGCAGCCTCCATTTACCTCTCACTACAGTTCTCCTTTAAACAGCTACTCTACAGCTGTATTCAAAGTTTAGTTAAATGAGTTATCAAGTAATATTTCTACCCCCCAAACTTCTTACCTGGGCTTCCTCCAGCCCCTTGTAGCCGACATGTCCCACGCCACAGCTCCGCTCTCAGATGCCGGCCCGGGTCCCTGCACAGTGTCTCACCAGGCGTCTTCTACTGCGACTGCACTACTGTCAATCAAGTTGACATTGTCCAGACTGTACTGCGTCTGCACAGTACACCGTGGACAAAATTTGACAGCGGAGCTCGCGCAGGAGAGGACAACCTCGAGTTCGCCCTCTGCATCGGCGGGGACCACGGGCTGGCGCTGAGAGCAGAGCTGCGGAGTGGACATATCAGCTGCAAGGGGCTGGAGGAAGCCCCAGGTAAGTAGATCAGGGGAATATTGCTGGATGAATCATTTAAATCCTTTCTTCATTGGTGTACATAAAAAAACGCACTAGGTACGCTGATGGTACACTGATGCCCCGTGAGAATGTCCCAACACATTGTCTGTTAAGAAGATTCTCTGGAACCCCATATCAGCTGGGTTGTGGTGCATAGCTCCACTTTTCTAGATTAGTTATGGTTATATGCAAATTAGAGGAGTCGGTGACTTGGATGATTTTTGTACCGACTCCAAAGCCCTGATTTAAAAAAGTAAAAACAAAAATATTTCTCAGTTTTCGTTTGTAGTTTTCATTTAAAGCGGTACTGAAGATTGCTATAAAAACCAACAGTTTCACTTACCTGCCCCAAGCCCCCTGCAGCCGTCCTGTCCCGCGCCGGACCTCCACGATTCTCCATTCTCCCGCCGTGGTGCAGTTTTGTTACTGCTGACTTGTAAGTCAACGGCAACTGGGCCTGCAATGCCCCCACTAGGCGTATCTTTCTTTAGGTTACCGTACACTGCAGGATGGTAACGCAAAGAAATACGCCTGGCCCGGGGTGCGCAGGCCCAGTTGCCGTTGACTTAAAAGTCGGGAGTAACAAAACTGCACCAAGGCGGGAGAATGGAGGATCATAGAGGACCGGCGGGGGACAGGACGGCTGCAGGGGGCTTCGGGCAGGTAAGTGAAACTCTTTGTTTTTTGTTTTCAAAGGTTTTTATTGAATTTCTTTAGTTTTTAATAAGATACAACAAGGCTTCCAATAGAGCTAAATAACATAACAAAGATTTAACAACAGTTGGTTTAAAGTGATAGCTGAATAGCATAATAAACAGCGTCTAATTCAAACCAATTAGGGTAGAGCAGGTCTGAGAGGAAATCAGAAATGTGCCCCAGAGGACTATACCCAATTATCTGGGGCATGCATATGACTTACAGGGGGGGACCCAAACTATGAGCTGGGGAAAAATGGTGACCTTTGGTGCCCATCGTCCAGCGATAGACGGGCAGCCCAATAGAAGGTCGCTATGGTAAGCTCAGCAAGTAAGTAGAGATAAGAACAAGAAAGAGAAAGTGAGAAGGAAGAAAAGAGGGAAAAAGACTTGTGGGTGGTCTCGGCTCATAGCCTCGTTATTGTTGCATCCTCCATGAGCAGGTGTTCTAATTCGATCCAGGGTTTCCATACCTTGTCAAATTTTTTGTGAGTGTCTTTCAAAATACTAGTCAATTTTTCATTAATCATGAAAGAATGGAGTCTAGATTTCACTTCATTAATGTTGACAGAGGGTTTTTTACTGTTATTAGCAATGGTCATATTAGCGGCTGAGGAAACAAAAAGAAGCTAATTTATTCTGGGATGAGGTCAATGACTCTACTTTCTCGTGTAAGAGAGCTTGCCATGGGTCCTCATGCTGCAAATACACGGGTCGATCCGGCTGCAGAGTAGCCGCCGGATCGACTCCCGCTGCGTGCGCTTGGATCGATTACCGCTCGTCCCCGCCGGCGCTCCTTATCAGCTGCTCGATTCCCTGCCATTGTCCGCCGACGGGGGTCGAGCGGCACGATCGGACCAGCTGAATATTACCAGCTGGCCGCATCAGCTGGTCGATACACGCTACAGAAACGTACAGTGTATCCCCAGCATTAGGGATGGTTATATGGAACAAGAAGACAGTGGTCTGTATACTTGACACCAGAACCTGAACGCCGAGGACAGGTCCACCATATGTGCATCATGTCGCCTAGCGACCTACAACCGCGGAAGCAAAATGGATTGGCAGAAGGGAATATTTTTGCAATTCTCTGATGGGGACTAAGTACCACCGAGTCATTACGTTATAAGCTGCTTCCACTGTATGCAAATCTGATGAACAACTGGAAACCCTACCGCAAATATTTAACCAGTCCTACCAGTCTTTAAAAACGGTTTATTTTATAGCAATCTTCAGTACCACTCTAAAATATGTCCAAAGTAGAATGTGTGGCGAGAATGTTTTATTTGGAAATAAAGGTGTGTTTTTTCACTTTATGCGTCCATCACCCATTACAAGCCCGGCCCCCCGCTCCCATAGCGGCCCTAAATTCTGGGTACATACAGTTGGAGGTGACATAAAAACAAAAAAACGGAGGAGTCCGAGTGGGATGAATTCTGTACAGACGCCACAGCCTTGCTGCTACCACACACACTGTAAGTGAATTTGGGGGGGGGGGGGGGGGGGGGGGTTGGAAGCCTAAAATATAGCATGAGGTAAATTACAGAAGACGCTTAAAAAGCCATTGAAGTGCAGCCAGATGTATGCCACGCATCGACAGACCGATACCACGCCCCACACACCTATGCTAAATTTGGTGGACGTTTCAGAGATTATGTATGTATGTATCAAAAATGATCATAGCTGCTGGAGAAATTAGTTCAGGAGCTGCAAATAGAAGAGGATTTTCAAGCGGCTTCAGATGGAAGCCCATTAGCAGGCAGGTGGGAAAGGCATTACGTCTGAGCCGTTAACTGTGATATACGGTCTTAATATCCCCCGGCCTCCCATTGCACAGCAGAAAGCGAGATGCTGGTGTCTGCGCTCAGCGTATAGCTAAATATGTTACAGCAGCAACGTGTCTGGAGGAGACAGACAAATACGCAAAGGTGGTAGCGGCATATTAATCTGAAATTAAAATATCATGCCGGGTGCTAATCAGAAATGTATGTGGGAGACCGCCATCTCCTCTCTGGGGCAAGATGCCAGATTCCGGCTGAGATAATGTGTTGACGTTTTTATTTTATTTTTCTTCACTGATTAATTAAATGCATTAAAAAAAGGAATATTCATTATTTCACTTGTGCAAACTCATTCATTCTTTTATTTTCCACCCCCTACACACAGTTAAGTGGAGACTAATTGCACCAGCTGTATAATTTTAACAAACAGTACAAATCAGGCTTATTTAATAGAAGCAAAAAAACATGCAAAATATATTACACCACAACCAACGCAATGGTCCCCCCCCCCCCCCCTTTCAGTGCTCTGAGAATGCCAAAACGTTTCCAAGGAGAAACCTGATTGGACAGTATGGATTACTGTACTCTCGTATTTAAAAATATTTTGGCTGGCTTACAATATGCAAAGTAACTGTACCCCAAATCTCTTGTGGACTCTGAATAGCCACTAATTGCTGGACACAAGCTAGGAAGACAACTAATGAAAAAGCATTAGGGCCGGTTCACACAGCACAGGTATTGGTAAAACAACAAATCGGGGGTGCCAGCTGGCAGTGGAGGGCCGAGGAACGGGGGAAGCCTTAAAGAGAACCTGTACTGAGTAAAATTATTTAAAATAAACACATGAGATTCAAATGAACATTACATAGTTACCTTGCCATCAGTTGCAGACTTCCCATACCACTACCTCCCAGCTTGACCCTATCCCTTCTGATCTACTTCAGCCTCACTTCACGGATCTGGCTCCAGTCCTCACTACCATGTTTAACCTCTCCCTATTCACAGGCACCTTCCCCTCAGACTTCAAGCAGGCCACTGTACTGCCTCTGCTCAAGAAACCCTCACTCGACCCCTCGCTACCCTCCAACTACCGCCCGATCTCCCTCCTCCCCTTCGCCTCAAAACTCCTTGAGCGTCTGGTTCACAAACGCCTGACCCAGTACCTCAATGCCAACTCACTACTAGACCCACTGCAATCTGGATTTCGGCCTGCCCACTCAACCGAAACGGCTCTCACCAAAGTGGTCAATGACCTTGCCTTAGCTAAAGCTGAAGGTAAATACACCATTCTCCTCCTCCTTGACCTTTCAGCAGCTTTTGATACAGTAGATCATCCCCTACTCCTCCAGTCCCTCCAATCCATGGGCATTCACGATCTCGCCCTGACCTGGCTTTCATCCTACCTCTCCAACCGCTCCTTCACGACCTCCTTCAATGAGTCCTCGTCCACCCCCAACCACCTCTCAGTGGGAGTCCCCCAAGGCTCGGTCCTTGGCCACCTACTGTTCTCCCTATACACATCCTCCATTGGCAAGGTTATCTCCTCCATGGGTTTTAACTATCATCTGTATGCAGATGACACCCAAATCTATCTCCACACCCCTGACATATCCACCACTACCATGGACAAGGTCTCCTCCTGCCTATCTGCCATCTCCTCCTGGATGTCCGCTAGGTTCCTAAAACTAAATCTAGACAAAACGGAATTTATGATCTTCCCACCCCGGTCATCCCTGGACCTCCCAGATGTGCAGGTCACTGTTAACCACACTACTATTCACCCTACCTCTCAAGCCCGCTGTCTGGGTGTCACCCTGGACTCCGCACTCTCCTTCACTCCCCACATCCAAAACCTCACAAAGTCCTGCAACTTCCACCTTCGTAACATCTGTAAGATTCGCCCTTTCCTGACCCCTGCCACCACCAAACTCCTCATCCATGCCCTCATAATTTCCCGCCTCGACTACTGCAATGCCCTTCTGTCTGGACTCCCTAAGACCCGAATAGCCCCACTGCAGTCCATCATGAATGCGGCTGCCAGAATTATCCACTCCTCCCATCGCTCCACCAGGGCGACTCCCCTCCGTGAATCCCTCCACTGGCTTCCTATCCAGTCCAGAATCAGATTCAAGATATTGTGTCTGACCTACAAATCCATCCACAAAACCTGTCCAACCTACATTTCTGATCTTACTCAGAGATACACACCAAGCCGCTCACTCCGCTCCTCCAATGAACTTCGCCTGACCGTCCCCCGCATCACCCAGTCCCATGCACGCCTCCAAGACTTCTCAAGAGCCGCTCCGACACTATGGAACTCCCTACCTCCACCCATTAGGGCAGCCCCCTCCTTCAACACCTTCAAGAAGGCCCTCAAAACTCACCTTTTCACTCTTGCCTACCACCCCTCACAATTGCTCTAAACCCAGCCGAACTCTGGTCCCCTACCTCTCGTGTCCCTACCTCTCCCTCTAGATTGTAAGCCTTTGGGCAGGGTCCTCACTCCTTTTGTGTCCTACCTGATCATGCACCTCTATTACTGTGCACCCATGCTATGCATTTGAGTGAACCTAACTTGCCTAACTCCATGCTCCCATCCAGTGACTGACTAAGCATTACCTTGTACTCATACTGTGCTGTGTGATCTGGTTTTCTTGTATTCCTGTATTGTCATATTGCTGTTTGTCACCCCTAAATATTGTCTGTAACCTAAATTAATGTCCAGCGCTGCGTAATATGTTGGCGCTTTATAAATACAACAAATAAATAAATAAATAAATAAATCAGTTCCTCTCAGAGGCTCACCATTTTATTCTGACAATAATCCCCTCCAGTTTCGACAACATTTTGTCAGAACTGAAATATATCAGTTGCTGTCAGTTATAGCTGAGTGGACAACTGATGTGCCCGGTAATGTCCATGTTTCCCTATGGCTCAAGTGGGCGATGTTACAGTTTAACTGTGTGCTGACCAGGAAGCGGTTATGGGTAATGGCCATTTTCAAAATGGAGGACGGAAAATTCCCTTGAGTACAGTGAAAAAAAACAGGACGCGGGACAGGAGAAAGAGTTTGAGGAGTAGAGTACATGAAAGGGAAGTATGACCTGTGTATGAAATAAGCAAATGGAGACCGAGAGCCCAATATAGTATGTTTTAGAAAATTGAAGTAATAGTGAAACATAAGTAATATACTTACAGACCAGGGTTACCCTTTAGGCAACCACTGAATACGCAGGTGGGGATATTAGGCCTGTCCCCACTCAGGGCTAAGATGTCACTCTCTGTAGAAGGAAAAGAAGAGGGGTTTTCACCCTTCCACCAAGGGTGGATAACTTGATATACGGAAATGCAGAGGCGCCAAAAGAGTAAAATATTCTAAGGTTAAAAGTGTTCAGGTGGCGGTGGTGGCCCGGCAGCACCCAAAAACCAACATGATGCTGTTGATTGAAGATACAATAATTTATTCACATACTCACATTAAAAATGCAACGCGTTTCACGGGCAACATCCCGCTTCATCAGGCAATAAGCAACTGGAGAATCTCACAGCGTGGGGTCCAAAACGTGCTTGGCACCTCTGACTTTGACAGAGTGCCAAGCACGTTTTGGACCCCACGCTGTGAGATACTCCAGTTGCTTATTGCCTGATGAAGCGGGATGTTGCCCATGAAACGCGTTGCATTTTTAATGTGAATAAATTATTGTATCTTCAATCAACAGCATCATGTCTGTTTTTGGGTGCTGCCGGGCCACCACCGCCACCTGAACACTTAACCTTTTAGAATATTTTACTCTTTTAGCGCCTCTGCATTTCAGTATAACCTGTGTATGCTTATTTTGACTTAATTTTCAGTTCAGGTTTTCTTTAAGGTGGCCATACACTGGTCGATTTGCCATCAGATCGACCAACAGATAGATCCCTCTCTGATTGATCAGAGAGGGATCGTATGGCTGCCTATACTGCAAACAGATTGTGAATCGATTTCAGCATGAAATCGATTCACCATCTGACGCTTTACTGTTTAAACTTCCTGCCGGAACAGGAAGTGAAGCCAGCCGGAACCCGGAGCCCAGCGGAGAAGAAGACAGCGGAGACCAGGGGACTCACGTCGGCAGAGCAGGTAATGTATTGCCACTAGGGTCGGGCATTTGAACGCAGCTATCGACGCACTCCCGACCCGCCGGCGATCGAGCAAAACCTTCCGCACTGACTGCTCGACGGGAACTATTGATTTCGGATGAAAAAACAATCATTCTGTCTGCGTTTGCTTAACGATTTCACAGCAGATTCGATCACAGTGATCGAATCTGCTGTATATAGGCGGGAAAATCGTTAGGTGTATGGGCCCCTTTATTGGGATTCAGAGGCTTACCCCTCCCAAGGTAAGCATCTTTTTTTTTTTTTTTTAAAGGCTGAAGCCTAAACAAACATACTGTCATTAAGTTGCATTACTTATTTTAATTAAAATAGATAGGTAAAATAATCTCTTACCCACCCTGTTTTAAAAGAACAGGCAAATGTTTGTGATTTCATGGGAGCAGCCATCTTTTTCATGGGGCAGCCATGTTTATGGTTGAAAGGAGGTGACAGGGAGCATAAGACAGTTCCAACTGTTCTGTGTCCTGATCACTCCCAGCTGCACACGCTAAGCTTCAAATCTCAAATTTAAATTAAAATATATATAGTTGCGCCAAAACAGCAAAACGAGAACGTCGTCATCAGAAATCCCATCATGCTTTACACAGCATCAGGAGGAAAATGCACAGGCAGTTTTCCTCTGTGCAGCTAAAAATGAGGCTTTGGTAAGAAAAACAAAGTTCTCATGCTGTGAAACTGTTTAACACCAAGCCTTTTCAGTGCTGCTGAATAAACATTTTTAGTCTGTAAGTTCACGTTAATCTCTTAAAAGTCACAGATCCTCTTTAAGGTGTAACTTTTAGGCATAAAATCAAAAATCAATTCTTTATTTTTATCTGGAAAAAAAGTAATAAGGGCAATCTAAAGGTTAAAAATCACTCTTACTTTTCTTCTCCATAAAACATCATTCCCCAGTTTCCCTGGCTCTTAGTTGGTACATCTGCCACACATAGGAAGTTGCAGGGCATACTGGGTCTTCTTTTTAAAGATACCTTTTAAAGGTAACCAAATATGTAGCGATGATAGGATGGGTAAATTGACCAAGAGACAAATCTCGCTCTAATCAAATCGGATTAGAGAGAGAGGTCTGTCAGCTGCCCATACTCCACAGGCAGATTCCTTATCAATTTCATGCAGAAATCAATCCAGAATCAGCCATGTGACGCCTCATCTGCCGCCTTGCCAGCCTGACACTGCTGCCCCAATGTTTATTGTGCCAGCTGCGCTGGGCACAGTGAACATAGAGGGGGGCAGTGTCGGGAGTTTCGTTGCTTGTCCCCATATCGCTCGCCTTACCTAATCAACCACAACGGCACGACATCTTGCAGCATGTCGGATCAACATGCTCAGCCCAAAATTGGTCACATCGTCGATCGGGCATGCACTTGGTGGCACTGATTGTCATACGATTTGGCAATAATTATCAAATTGGATGGTCGATCGGCCGCCAAGTAGATCGATGTATGGGCACATTCACCTACTTGGGGCTTCTAAAAGCCCCCCGCAGCCTTTTTGGATCCCAAGTGTCACCTGGTTCCTCTACATTGTTCTGCCGGCACAGACACTGCAGGTAAAGAGTTCAGTGCAGATGCATCGCTCTGGTGTACTGACACTATGGGGAAGGGAGGCAGGATGACAGCATGGCATGTAATGGAGCGGATTCCTGAGGGTGAGGAAAGGAAGGGAACAATGTGCTTGGCCATTACTCTAAATGACCTCAGGAGGACACCTGTACGGTCGGTAGATTCTCAATCTGCCTGAACAACCACCTTGGCAGAGTTTAACCTACATAGCAAAGTCTTCCCCCACTCTTCAAAAGATGTTTAAATGTTGCGGTCTGTCACTCTGGGAGAGATTTACCTACTTCCTGTGTAGACAGGAAGTGATGAAAAAGTTTCACACAGGGAAACAGATGTTCGAACCAGTTACCACAGGATCTAAATATAGTTTTTCTTTCCAGGAGCTGGGTTTAAATATATGGTCTAGTGGCACAGGATAGGAAGCAATGTTTCTTTATCGATTCAGCCAGATTACCACAGTAAACACAGACAGGTGAACAAACATAACTGATTCACAGCATCCATTCACTACCACAAGCTACGAGTACAGGTAAAAGCCTTCAGCACAGCTGGGCAGCTATTGGAATGCACTTCTGTGTAGTTCTGAACCAACAAGATACAAATGCAGAGCTGACCTATGCTGGGCATACACGGGTCGATCCGGCGGCCGATTAGCCGCCGGATCGTCCCCCGCCGCGTCTCCGCTTGTGGATCGATCGGACACGACGGATATTATCAATCGAGCCATCAGACTCGATTAATAATCCTCCCCTCGACGCCGTGTATGCCCAGCATAAGACAGGTTTTGGGGCATACATATTGGAGGGAGGGGTGGGGGGAATGAGCCACAGGACACAGCATTATCCTTTTGTCTAAAGGTACTTTTTGACCTGAGGAAACTGTCGTCAGCCACGAAATGCGTTGTCTCAGTGTGCTCTACTGAATAAATTTATAATATTTGGCCAGTCTGCTTATGAAGGCAAGTGAACACCTTCCTTTTAAACGTTTTTTTAATTAATTTAGCGTATTTTGGGCACCTCCAACATTTTTACAATGCAGTACCTGGAGTCGGATGATTTTTGAACCAAATCCATAGTCTGTGTCAAAATTAGACTAAGTAGTCAGCAGTTTTATTAACTGAGGAGTCTGAGTCGGATGATTTTTGTACCTACTCCACAGCCTTGCTCACAAGTCAAGGCTGCCAATTAAGCAACTACTACAAACATGTAAGGGGGAAAGCCCATCCACACTAGAGTTCACTAGAGTTGGCTGCTCTCCAAAATAGTTACGACATTTTCTTTAAAAAAAAAAAATCATCTGGTAGCAAAGTACTGTCACTGTCCTGAGGACGTTGGGACTCACAAAGAGAGTTGTCCTTTTGTGCTGAATACATTTTTGGTGATTGCCGGGTGTGACTTCATTGAGGCAGGGCTACACATACCATCCGTTTAACTTTTTTTTTAACCATTCACTGGGAGCCACCTAGTGTTTATCTTGTATAGCGCCTGATGTACAAAAGGCCGGTAAATTTGCCACAGTAGAGGGAGCGTGGCAATTTCACCGGTACTAAAAGGCAGGAAAGTGGCGCCCATGACACCATTAGTGCCCCACGCGTTACCATAGGAACATGTGTGGCGCTAAAAGTGGTCCTGCTTCTGCTACGGTCAAGTCTGGTAAAAAAAATAAATAAATAAAATAAAAAAAAGTCATGCGCCAGCTGTGCATGGCAAATGTTCTGGCCTTTCATGCATTGGGCCCATTCTGTAACAAAACAACATAGACTGGGTCATGATGCTGAATTATGGAATCTTTATGACAAATTCAATAGGATTACAGTGGGGCTGCAAGAGGCATCAACGTGACATGCAAATATCGGCTGCACCGGTTGGCGTAAAGTGGTCGGCATACTACTATGGAACAACCAAGCCTTCAAATGAACCGGGGGGGGGGGAATCTAGAGGTGTAACGCATCTGTGTAATATAACCCATTGCTAATGGGGCTCTGGAGCTGACGGCTGGAGGCTGCTCCATTATTCTCAAGGGTACACTGAATTACAAATAACAGCAGTTTGCACAGGCTAGTACTAACTGTCATCAGTTTGCCTTCTTTAACGAGTCACATTTTGAGTTCAGCGCAATGGATGGATTTTGCTGTGTCAGGTATGAAACCACAAACAACCAGAAATGGATTCCTGGGTATACAAAAGCTAATACTGGAGATGTATGGTCAGGAGAATGTTATTTAGTATGTATACAGCGCTAACATCTTCTGCACTGTTCTGTATAAGAGTATTTTGTCACTTAACTTTCCCTCAGACAGACTCACAATCTAATGTATGTATGGTGTAGTGTATGTATCATAGTCTAGGTCCAATTTAGGGGAAGCTAATTAACTTCTCTGTATGTTTTTGGGAAGTGGGAAAAAACTGGAGTGCCTGGGGGAAACCCACGCAGACAGAGAAAACATACAAACTTCGTGCAGATAGTGCACCGGGCAAACCAGGGACCCAGCTCTGCAAGGCAAGAGGGCAAGCCACTACATCACTGTGCTGCAATGTTTCCTTGAAATGGCCGGGGTTACTCTGTACCTGTGGAAGGCATTCTCAAACACTTAGGCCCCTTTTTCACAGGCAGATGAAGGTAGTGAATGCATAGCTCCTCCTCACCCGTTGGGGCTTATTAGTGCTCCACACAGGTGTTGACCATGCTCAACATGGGCGCTGCGCAGGCATGCGCCCCCCCCAATGGAGTTGCATCCGACCAAGGCAGTTGCCATCCACAGACATGACATGAGGCTTTTTCTACTAACGGGCCACTCCACCACGTGTCAAACATGACATGTGCAGGGTTACCAAATGCTACCATTCCGTTGCATGTAACTGCATGCCAGTGTTCAGGATGGACTGAGAATTGGAGAAAGGTGTTCTAGATGAACCATGCCTTTCTTGATTTAGTCCCATCAATTAATTTGAGCTTTGTCCAAAAAAAGTGTTAAAGAGTGAGGACCTCGGCCCTCGAAGGACCGGTTTGACATCCCCGATTTAATAAAACCCAACATTTTTAGTAGCTAGCATGGCTAAGATGTGCAGCAAGAATATCAATTCCACAACTTATCTTGCAGCATTCAAAACCTGCACTAGAGGCGCGTGATGTTGCTTAGCAACAGAAAGGCATGCATGTTGCCAAGCAACATGTTCCTTGAGCACCACTCTCTGGACAGGAATGATGCCGAATAAAATTTGGCAGCATCAAGGGGACAAAGCTTCTATTAGAGTATTGCAGTATGATAAATATTATTTGATATTATGTCTAAGTGGTTACTCAGAATTAATGCAACAGAACCACACACAACTGAGAAGTCATTTATAAGGGTGGCCACACACCATATGATCTTGATTATAAAGATTTGCGAAATCTATGTAGTATAAAGCTATGTACCGAAGCCTGATCGATTGGAGATCTCCGCCAACGAACAATCATTCCCTGATCCATCAGGTCAAACCAGCAAGCAGCATTCATGTCGGAAACGAACGAGCACGTAAATAAGACTTACTCTATCGCTGCAAACTATGCCGAAAGTCAATGGGGATCAGAATGATCCTCCATGATATGATCCAACATGGCAGTCATTTTAAGATGAACGATCGCCTTGGTCTGCGTCATGAAACATTTAATGAGTTTTCATTAAATATTATTACGTTTGAAAGATGCAAATACAGGCGCTGCTCCAACTTGAAATTTCCTCTATAAATGTCCTTTTCACCAGCTGCTCAGGATAACCATATCCACAATAGGTTTTAATAGAACTCCAAATGTAAATCCACAGCGCTAGGCGATCACACTGTTATCTGTAAACACCACAGTGCATATCCTCAGACAGTGACCATCACCAGGATAGAAATCACCAACAGGTCACTCACTGTCATTAAAAGCAATATACTTTAATAAACTTTAAATGATACCACATATACAATATCTTACTTTAGGGGTCCTTTTGACAGGGACCCTTAGTAGTAATAAGCATATAGTGTATATAGATACACAAAAACAGTCTCACGGTCTCTTTGTACAATTGCCCAGTCTCCAGCTACCGTTCCTACGGTAGCTGGAGGAACGGTAGGTGGAGACTGGGCAATTGTACAAAGAGACCGTGAGACTGTTTTTGTGTATCTATATACACTATATGCTTATTACTACTAAGGGTCCCTGTCAAAAGGACCCCTAAAGTAAGATATTGTATATGTGGTATCATTTAAAGTTTATTAAAGTATATTGCTTTTAATGACAGTGAGTGACCTGTTGGTGATTTCTATCCTGGTGATGATTAAATATTATTAAAGAGAAACTCCGACCAAGAATTGAACTTTATCCCAATCAGTAGCTGATACCCCCTTTTACATGAGAAATCTATTCCTTTTCACAAACAGACCATCAGGGGGCGCTGTATGGCTGATATTATGGTGAAACCCCTCCCACAAAGAAATTCTGAGTATGTACTCCTGGCAGTTTCCTGTCTGTGAACCCTGTTGCATTGTGGCAAATAGCTGTTTACAGCTGTTTCCAACTGCCAAAACAGCAAGCAGCAGCTACATCACTTGCCAGCAGTAAAAATGTCACCATGTGATAAATGTCAGAATATAAATCAGGGATTTAAAAGATTTTACAATGGGCAAACACTGACTAAATCATTTATACATTATTATTCTAAAAATGAAGCACTTTTTTTTTATTATTTTCACTGTAGTTCCTCTTTAAAGAGACACTGAAGCGAAAAAAAATATGATATAATGAATTGGTTGTGTACTATGAATAATTACTAGAAGATTAGCAGCAAAGAAAATATTCTTATATTTTTCTTTTCAGGTATATAGTGTTTTTTTCTAACATTGCATCATTCTATAATATGTGCAGATTACACAACACTCAGCATTCAAAATGAGTCTTTCAGAGCAGTCTGAAGTAATGACCTCTCCTCTTGAAGAGAAAAAGTAAACAGTTTACTTACAGTTGAGATAATAAAAGTCAGATAACAGCCCTCTCCACGATTAACTTAGTCGGAGAGCTTAATGGCTTGTTTGCATAGAGATAACAACTGGAGTTTCTCAACTCTTCCTGTACTGGAAACAATTACACTGATGTATCTGATCTTAAAGTTTTATTTCTTAAGGCCCATACACACGTCGGATTTTCTGAACGACCCGTCGTTTGAACGTTCCGTCGTTCAGTCGTTCGCACGTCAAATCCGACGTGTGTACAGACTATCGTTCGGGTGATAAGACTCGTTCGTTAAAATCCGACGTGTGTATGGGCCTATAGCTGTACTACACATACAAATCATAATATAATTTTTTTTCCGCTTCAGTGTCTCTTTAAGGGGGTTGAATAATTGTGTCAATGAAGAAATCACACAAGAAAAAAAAAAATGTAATACTGTATTACAAAAACGATTGTCATTTTAGTTACATATGGTTCTTTAAAAAGTCCTTGTAAGATTTCAATTACAAATGCAGAAATTAAAATTATTTATACAACGCATAAAAAAAATTAGCCAGAGCTTCAATATAACCTGCGATGTGTATAGTAGTATTAAAAAAAAAAAAAAAAAAAAAAAAAAAAAAAAAACACCCCCACTCATGGCTGGCTCACACTTGGGGCACTTTGCCAGCGATCAGCAAAGTGCTGTTAATGTATCCCTAAGGGATCATTCCCACTGCAGCGTTTGTAATTGGCATACATCGCAAACGTGCTGCCTGCAGAACTTTGGGGGCGATTACAATGCGATTCCCTTCTGTTGAACGGGAATCACACTGCAAAAAGCGGCAAAATCACAATAGCTATTCATGTTTTGTATGTGTAGCGTGAACTAACATCAGTAATGGGAGAAACCACCACTGATCAGAGCCTAAATTTAAAGTGTATTTGAGATGAGAAGCGTCTTAGGTACCATACTTACCTGGGGCTTCCTTAAGTCCAGTTAGGGACGCTCGTCCCTCGCCGTCTCCTCGGGTGGCTCCGGTCCCCAGCAATTTCGGCCCAAAAGTCTGGCCGGTGGTAGTAGTAGTAGTTCTGCGCAGGCACAGATTGTTCCTAGGGAGGGGAGCCCAACGTGGGAGCGTGCCTGGCTGGGCATGCGTGAAGAAGCACGACTTGGCCAGGCTTTCGGGCTGAATTTCCAGGGACCGGAGCAACCCGAGGACATGGCGAGGGACAATCGGCCCTAACGGGACTTAAGGAAGCCCCATGTAAGCATGGAAAAAAAGCAAAAATCTATTAACCCTTCGCACTCTCGCATGCAAATGTTCAAACAAATGCATTTACAGATTCACTCATCCAGGCACAACTGTTATCCCTACAGCTAAATTAAAAGCCGGGGTTTTAGTTCACAGAAGAATGCATTCTTATGCTTAGTCACCTATACTGCGCAGAAGTACCCAGGTAAACATAGGTGTCCTAACTCTGGCCCTGTAACATGCATAGTGCAGACATGCAAACACATTCATTGCATCAAACCTATCAATGGATTAGGAGCACACATCCTGACGTCCTCTCCTGGGACAGACAGTGCATCTTACCAATCGCACAAGGGAGCTAACGTTATGTGTCCATGTGCACCATGCACATACACCAGCATAAGCTGTCTGCATGCTGACAAACACATACAGGGGAAGGAGGGAGTGCACTGAATTAGACCCTAGCCACAGGGGTCAGTAACAAGAAAAAAATACATATATCCAGGCACATCGGCTTTTAATTTAGCTGTAGGGATAACAGTGGTGCCTGGATGAGTGAATCTGTAAATGCATTTGTTTGAACATTTGCATGCGAGAGTGCGAAGGGTTAATAGATTTTTGCTGTTTTCTAGCCACACCCCCTTCAGCACCTCCCTTTCCTTAATAACTTATTTAATGTCCTAACTAGAGGCGATGTGCCTGGATATATGTATATTTTTTTTTCATGTAAGCATGGAACCGGAGATGCTTCTCGCCTCAGGTTCCCTTTAACTAGACCAAACTTTTGCACAGCAACACTAACAGTGAGAATGAGTCTGCTGCAGTGAATTTGTAGACAAATCCGCAGCTGGGCGATGGCAAGCTCAACCTCCCCTCTGCAGCTTTCTAAACAGCCAGATGACAGCAGTGAACACTCAACGAGTGCTATAGACCAAGGTTCAGCAGAGCGATGGACATCTGCAGCTTTATGTATGAGATAGATATACGCGCTTGACTAAGGGGGAAATAATACAGTAGGTGGCCAAGAAAGCCTCCCACCTTCTCAGATGAGCAAATTAGCTTCACTGTCAAGCACACTAGGTTATGATGAATGGATTTCAGGACCGCTCTCTCCAACAGCTGTTACAGGATTATCCAAACATTTGCCTTTACTCCTGGGGTCTGTATACATTTCTCAACAAACCCAATACGCCGTCTCCAGGGTAGCGGTATAGCCACCAAAACCACGATAACAGTCATATTGCTAATCTGAAAATACCACTGATCCCAAATACTTACACACAATCCCATTCCTCCATATTTGTGCATAAGCTAACATTATTGAACAGTGTAGCACAATTAAATTACATTACTTTCTGTATTTATCACTTTTCAAATTTTAAACCCAATAGTTTTAAAGCAGGAAAGCAATTAAGATGCAATTTTAAAAAAACAAAAAAGGCACCCAAACCTAATATTTATATTACACACACACGTGCATAAATACATCTTATTTCTTTAAAGAGAACCTGAGACGAGGGAGGTAAAATAATTGATACTTACCTGGGGCTTCCGTCATCCCCACGGCAACCGTTCCCTCCCGCTATCGGCCCCGGTAATCCTTGTTCAGTCGTGCTCTTCTGCACATGCGTGGCCCCACAGCCTATCACATTCATGTCGCTGGG
This sequence comes from Hyperolius riggenbachi, assembly GCF_040937935.1. Lineage (NCBI taxonomy): Eukaryota > Metazoa > Chordata > Amphibia > Anura > Hyperoliidae > Hyperolius > Hyperolius riggenbachi. Next base: position 36,743,593 of record NC_090655.1, on the reverse strand, counting down.
AGCGTTTTGCACCTGTGTAGTACTACCTGCACATGCGCAGAATGCTTACGGCGACGAGAACGCGGTGGGTACATGCGGCCACCAGGCATGTGCAGAAGAGCCTGATTGAACGAGGATTACCAGAGCAGTTAGCAGGCAAACAAAGCCACCCAGGAGGACAGCGAGGGAGGAAACTGGTCATGAGGCTGGAGGATGCCCCAGATAATTAAACAATTCTTTTAAACGTCCCCCAACCCACCCGTCTCAGGTAACCTATAAGGCTACGTTCACAGTGGTTGTTGCAACCGTTAACACGCGTCTTGCATGCAGAGTTTTACCATTCCATACGTTGTACTACAACGCACCCATCACACTATGAACGTTGCATAGGTGGTGCATCGCAGTGCGGTAAGCCGCATTACCAATAAGCCGTTACACTGCACAGCACCACTGAATCAGAATAATTTATTACGCAAAGTACAAACGGGGGGGGGGGGGGGGGGTTGTACCCGGAATTAGTTTTGGCTTATACAGGTTCGGGAAAGACGGGGGGGGGGGATAATGTATGAAAGACAAGAGCCGAGGCTGCCATACTACAAGACAACATTTATATTGCGCTTTTCTCCTGGCGGACTCAAAGCGCCAGAGCTGCAGCCACTAGGACGCGCTGTATAGGCAGTAGCAGTGTTAGGGAGACTTGCCCAAGGTCTCCTACTGAATAGGTGCTGACTTACTGAACAAGAGGAGCCGAGATTCGAACCCTGGTCTCCTGCGTCAGAGGCAGAGCCCGTAACCATTACACCATCCAGCCACTACGCCGCCACCAGCCTCGTCTCTTGACTTTCTGTGAATGTGTCCTAAATGTAAATGCTGTCCCCAATATCATTTACACCAGTTTGTGGTATAAAAACGACCCCCACCCTTTTGGCACGTATAGTACAGCCATACATCACTGGCCATGTAACCAACAGCAACACAAGGGTCCTGCACCCCCTGGGGTAAGGAACCTGTTTTGTTGCAGAACAGCTGCTTGAGATTGGCAGAGATGAGCGAGCAATGCCTTGGCTATGGTAACATTTCCAACCCCAGAAAGTGGACGATTGCTAAATGCAACTAAAATAGAAATTCTGGTTCAACAGGAACTGAATTTTTTAATTGTTCAGCAGCTCCTGAATCTGACCAGCCCATCAAAGTCTCGCAAATGGTTATTCCTGTTTAACCAGAATCTGTACTTATGATTATGTAAGTATGGCATCTAGATCGTAAAGGTTTCCATGGACAGCATTAGGCCACATGGATCCCAAGGTGTAAAGAGGGGTACGGTTCAGCACCTCACTCAGCATCTGCAATCATCACCGATTCCTGAAGATGAGGCATGCCTTGATATCTCAGTATACATCAATCTGACTTTGTGTTACATCACTTTATGCGGCCCCAAACATCGACTAACGTCTGGATTTCTCCGTTTTCCAAAGCTGAAGCGAGAAGAATATGGAAGCTGCCATATTAATTTCCTTCTAAGCAATACCAGTTGCCTGGCCATGCTTCTGATGATAATAATAATGGCAGTATTTGTATAGCGCCTTTCTCCTGTCGGACTCAAAGCACTTGCGAGGCAGCCACTAGAGCGCACTCAGTAGGCAGTAGCAGTGTTAAGGAGACTTGCCCAAGAAACTCCTAACTGAAATAGGTGCTGGCTTACTGAACAGGCAGAGCCGAGATTTGAACCCAGGGCTCCTGTGTCAGAGGCAGAGCCCTTAACCATTACACTATTCAGCCACTGATCCTCTGCCTCTAATACTTTTAGCCATAGACCCTGAACAAGCATGCAGCAGATCAGGAGTTTCTGACAATATTGTCAGATCTGACAAGATTAGCTGCATGCTTGTTTCTGGAGTTATTCAGACACTACTGCAGCCAAATAGACAGCAGGGTTGCTAGACAACTGGTATTGTTTAAAAGAAAATGAATGGCAGCCTCCATATACCCCACTCTTTAGGCTTCCTTTAAAGAGAAACTCCAACCAAGAATTGAACTTTATCCCAATCAGTAGCTGATACCCCCTTTTACATGAGAAATCGATTCCTTTTCACAAACATCAGGGGGCGCTGTATGGCTGAAATTGTGGTGAGACCCCTCCCACAAAAATTCTGAGTACGTACTCTTGGCAGTTTCCTGTCTGTGAACCTTGTTGCATTGTGGGAAATAGCTGTTTACAGCTGTTTCCAACTGCCAAAACAGCAAGCAGCAGCTACATCACCTGCCAGCAGTAAAAATGTCACCATGTGATAAATGTTAGAATATAAATCAGGGATTAAAAATATCTTACAATGGGCAAACGCTGACTAAATCATTTATACATAATTATTGTAAAAATGAAGCACTTTTTATTACATTATTTTCACTGGCGTTCCTCTTTAACCACTTCGCCGCCCGAGTACAGTATATCTACGCTCCTTTGGACTTCAGTTCCCCGCCCGGAGTGTAGATATACGCACCCCCCGCCGCTGCTGTCCGCGCTCCCGCTCGCACTCCCGCAATCGTGCACGCCGCCAACCGCTCGCCCGGAGATCAATGAACGGGAAAATCCATTCCCGTTCGTTGATCTCTGCCCTCGCAATGATCGGCATGCTTCCACGAGAAGCAGCGCGATCATTGTGAAAAAACTCAGTTTCCCAGCCTCCCTTCCTGCAAGCGTCCTTCCGACGCTTGCAGGACGCCTGAAAAAAAAAATGTGGCCATCTTGTGGCCAAAAATTTAATACTACACCCAAAAAAAATTCACATACAAATACATTATTTTCACTATTCATTTTAACTCATTTACTCCCACACTCCCCAATTGTTACCAATATTTTTTTTTGTAATATTAAAATAAAATACTATTTGACATTCCTGGACGTGAAACTCACATCCAGGAAGCCATGTGCACTCCTGCGCGTCCACGCGGCCGATCGCGCGCGTGCATGCGCGCTCCCGGCCGGCGGTTTGTTAGCCAGTGAATCAGGCAACGGTGCCCGATCACTGATTCCTTTCCCCCGCAGAAAAAGCGACAGCTTCTCTCGGAAGCTACGCTTTTTCTGCTTCCAATGTCGCTCTAAGCGTACGTGGTACACTTAGAGTGACGTCACTGTAAACAACTCATGGCTGCCATCTTGTGGCCAAAAAGTAAACTACATCTAAATGTTAAATAAAAATACACATATATTTACAAAAAAAAAATACAATTTCAATCCCACCCTCCCAAAAATACCCACATAAAATGTTTAATTAAAAAAAAATAAAAAAAATAAAAAAAAAAAATATTTACCTAAGGGTCTAAACTTTTTAAATATCTATGTAAAGATGAAATATTTCTTTTTTTTTTTTTATTATAAGCTTGTAAATAGTGATGAATGCAAAACGGAAAAAATGCACTTTTATTTCCAAATAAAATATTGTCGCCATACATTGTGATAGGGACATAATTTAAATGGTGTAATAACCGGGACAAATGGGCATATACAATACGTGGGTTTTAATTATGGAGGCATGTATTATTTTAAAACTATAATTGCCGAAAATTGAGAAATAATGATTTGTTTCCGTTTTTTTCTTATTCTTCCTTTTAAAATGCATTTACAGTAAAGTGGCTCTTCGTAAAATGTACCCCCCAAAGAAAGCCTAATTGGTGGCGGAAAAAACAAGATATAGATCAGTTTATTGTGATAAGTAGTAATAAAGTTATAGGCTAATGAATGGGAGGTGAACATTGTTCGGATGCATGAAGCGAAAAACGACTGAATGCGAACTGGTTAAATAGTTACCTTAGGGACTGAAATCTTTAAATATTTATATTAAGAGGGTATAACACTGTTACTTTATAAATTATGGGCTTGTAATTAGGGATAGACACAAAACTGAAAAAAATGCACCATTATTTGCAAATAAAATATTGGCGCCAAACATTGTAATAGGGACATCATTTAAATGGTGTAATAACTGGGACAAATGAGCATATAAGTTACATGGATTTTAATTATAGTAGCATGCATTATTTAAAAACTATAATGGCGGAAAACTGAAAAATAATTTTTTTTTCCAAATGTTTTCCTATTTTCCCATTAAAACACATTTAGAATAAAATAATTCTTGGCATAGTGTCCCACCTAAAGAAAGCCTAATTGGTGGTGAAAAAAAACAAGATATAGTTCATTTTATTGTGATAAGTAATGATAAAGTTCTAGGCGAATGAATGTAAGGAGCGCTGAAAGGAGAAAATTGCTCGGATGCTGAAGGGGTAAAACCCCACAGTTGTGAAGTGGTTAAAGGACTTACGAGGCCAATCATTGAGAGAAAAAAAAAAAGTTAGCTACCTGCGTCAGTTTGTAAGGCACGGAGGACGCCGTTCGTGCCCTCCGTGCCGTTCCGCCGGGTCCCCGCCGTTCAGTAGCCCCCCGAACGGTCCCCGACCGCGCGGCCAGGGTCGGGCTCTCCAGACTGTACAAAGATGGCGGCCGGAGCTGGCCGCGGCTGCGCAGTCCGCATAGCCGCGAGTGCGGCTGCGCAGCTCTAAGGCCAACCCCCCGATCCACGTAACAGGCCGTTTCCTGTAGCGTAGATCGGGGGGTTGGCCTTAGAGCTGCGCAGCCGCACTCGTGGCTATGCGGACTGCGCAGCCGCCATCTTTGTACAGTCTGGAGAGCCCGACCCTGGCCGCGCAGTCGGGGACAGTTCGGGGGGCTACTGAGCGGCGGGGACCCGGCGGAACGGCACGGAGGGCGCGGACGGCGTCCTCCGTGCCTTACAAACTGACGCAGGTAGCTAACTTTTTTTTATTTTTTTCTCAATGATTGGCCTCGTAAGTCCTTTAAGATAAGTACCCAAGGAAAGAGAGATTGTGGAAATCTAAAGTGCAAAGTTCCACTGACTTTAGCAGAAACATCGATATTGTTTAACGATCATTCTGAAGGTGATTCATCATGACCGTCTTTCAAAATAGGCGAATGACGCCTTACATTGGACGTCCTTTTCGTGAAATAAGTTGCATGAGGTCGGCTGGAATGAACATTCATCTGTCAAAATAACAGTTGAAATCTTGCTTTGGGAATGGACCTTTTGCCATAGAACCTGAACAAGCCTGCAGATCTGATGTGTTGACAAAAATCTGAGGAGATAATCCACGTTTGTTTTAGGTGTGCGATTTAGGCTAGGTACATATGGTGGAATTTTCGGACAGATTTACTGACTGACTGGTTATTTTCACATGTCCGATCTCTGATCCATTTTTCGATCGATTTTCTATTCACTTCTATAAAAAAAAAGGTTTGAAAAATTGATTGGAAAGCAGATCAGACATGTTGGAAATAAATGGTCCCCCTGCACTCTGCAATCCCTTAAATCACAGCCGTGCTGTGAGGCTGTGTTTACATCTGTAGTGTCAGTCTCAGCTGCTCCCCCGCCTCCTGCATAGCTCTGGTCCCTGCCCCCGTCCCATCCCTCCAATCAGCAGGGAGGGAAGGGATGCAGGCGGGGACTGGAGTTCTGCAGGAGGCGGGGAGAGCAGCAGACTGACACTATAGAGATAAACACAGCCAGCTCTGACAAGCTGTTTGTCAGCAGTGTGGCTGTGATTTATGAGGGATTGCAGAGTGCAGGGGGACCTTAGGGGGGGTTTGGGATAGCAACAGAGGCTGGGCTGTATAAGCAGATCCAGCCTCAGTATGCAGATAATATTCTTCAAACCCACCTCGGGTTCTCTTTAAGTAAAACATAGCCTGGTCTTTAGGGGGGGGGGGGGGGGGGGGGGGGGGCTTAACACTGCGGTCCTAAAGTGGTTAAAAGGAAATACATATGGCACCTACCACATATCTCTCACTTTAGGTTCCCTTTAAAATCAGAACATCCAACCACTGCGTCCACTAAAAACACTAAACAGCCACCCCCCCCCCCCCCCCCCCCAAAAAAAAAAAATAGAGAGAGAGCTGGAGTAAACTGCAATTTTGTATCTGACTGGCTACAATGCAGTGGTTTGTAAGCCAACACCAGAGGAGATCACAGTCTGAGTCACATTTCAAGAGCCTAAAAATAGTAACAAAATAATACATTACACATCTACCAAATGGCTAAATAAATGGAGTGTTTACAATTACAAAATTGAGAAGAAGAAGAAAAAAAAAAAAAAAACCTTGCCTTCCACATTTTTCACTTCATCCCATCAGCCAATAAATTACTCACTTGACAGGTTAGCTTTTCTGACACTTGCTCAGACTGTAAATAGACAAAAACCTACAGCAGATGTCAGGGAGAAATGCTGACTTGTGCTTGCTGCACAGTACAGGCAACACAAGCCAAGTATAGAGCAGCACTAATCTCTGGCCAGCCCAATCGCTGAAATTACTTGTACTTTATAAAGTGATCCATGGAAATTGACCAATTATGTGGACCCTATGGGGTGATTCATGTAAGCAAATTACTTAAGCCCCATCTACACCATACAATTTTTTGTGCGAATCAATTCGATAAAATCCGACATGCCCGATCAGGAGTCGATAATGTGGTCGAATGCCATTGCAAATCGAATCGATGAATCACATTTGATCCAATCGCACACAAAAAAATTGTATGGTGTAGATGGGGCTTTAGATTTCAAGTCCAACCAGTAAAATAAAACAAATAAGTAAGCATTAGCTAACTTCCTCTGCTGCATCTGCACATATCCCAGTTGATCCAGAGCAAGACAAGCAAATAAATATACCCTCAAGGTTTAGGCCAATTAACCTTCAATGCTCGGAGGACACCATGCGTATTTTAGGCAGATAGATGGTTCGATAGATAATTTCTGACATGTCCCATCTTACTTATGATCGTTTTACCGCTCAATTTCTTATAGAAGTGAATGGAAATTGATAAGACAAGATAAGAGAATTGAGCGGAAAATCAAATCGAAAAATTAATGGAACGGCGAATTGACCGGAAAAATGCATCGTGAATTCCCAGCATAAAGGATACCGGAGATAAAGGACTTTGGTGAATTTTACTGCGAATTCCGTTCTGTCACTCGCCGTTCTCCTATAGCAAGCCCTGTTCCCATGGCCGACCCGGGTAACCTATGACCTGGACATACTGAGCCACGCATGAGGTCCATTCAGCACTCTTTTGGTAGCGCTCAACGCCGTCACAACACAGGAGCGCACGCATTCCCCCAGCACACGCGCTCCAGTGTAGTCAGCAGCTAAACTGATATACTGCGCGGCATGTCCGGGTCATAGTTTTCTTGAGTCACCCAGGTCGGCCTCCAGGACAAGGCTTGCTACAGGAGAATGGCAACTGACAGTCTACCCATAATCACACACACACACACACACACACACACACACACACACACACACACACACACACACACACACACACACACACACACTCCCTTGAACAACTCTACCTATATATGCACTTTACTTGCAAGGCTCCTATACACTGAGCAATGCATGCACGGCTCCTATACACTGAGCAACGTAAGCAGATCACCATTTGTATGGCTCCTGTACACTAAGCAATGCATTCACGGCTCCTATGCACTGAGCAATGCAATCACTTGCACATTCCTATACACTGCGCAATGTAAGCAGATCACTTGCAAGGCTTCTATACACTGAGCAATGTAGTCACGTGCACAGCTCCTATACACTGAGGAATGTATGCACAGCTCCTATACACTGAGCACTGGAGTCACTTGCATGGCCCCTATACACTGAGCAATGTATGCACAGCTCCAATAAACTGAGCAATGTAAGCAGATCACCATTCATATGGCTCCTGTACACTAAGCAATGTATTCACGGCTCCTATGCACTGAGCAATGCAATCACTTGCACACTCCTATACACTGAGCAATGTAAGCAGATCTCTTGCAAGGCTCCTATACACTAAGCAATGTAGTCACGTGCACAGCTCCTATGCACTGAGCACTGGAGTCACTTGCATGGCTCCTATACACTGAGCAATATAAGCAGATCACTTGCACAGCTACTATACACTAAAGCAATATAAGCACTAAGCAGATCACTTGCATGGCTCCTATACACTGAGCAATGTAAGCACTATGTGATCACTTGTATGGATCCTATACAAAGCAGATCACTTGCATGGCTCCTATACACTAAGCAATGTAAGATCTAAGCAGATCACTTGCACAGCTCCTAAACACTGAGCAATATAAGCAGATCACATGCACAGCTCCTATACACTGAGCAATATAAGCAGATCACTTGCACAGCTCCTATACACTGAGCAATATAAGCAGATCACTTGCACAGCTCCTATACACTGAGCAATATAAGCAGATCACATGTACAGCTCCTATACACTGAGCAATATAAGCAGATCACATGCACAGCTCCTATACACTGAGCAATATAAGCAGATCACTTGCACAGCTCCTATACACTGAGCAATATAAGCACTAAGCAGATCACTTGCATGGCTCCTATCTACTGAGCAATGTGAGCAGATCACTTGCACAGATCCTATACACCAAGATTCCATAGGTGGCACCAGATTATTAACCCCATCCTCATTTTGCAATGCACCTACATGCAAGCTAACACACACACACAGTAAATGAATGATTGAGGATTACCTGTAGGGGTAGCAGGTTGTTGCCATTATCCGTCCTGAACACATTGTCATCCCCCCAGGATTTCGGAGCCAGCGGTGAAGCCCGGGGGAATTTGGGGGGCGCGATGACATTGCTGGAGAAGGGCTTCTTCACAGGGGAGATGAGATTGAGGGGGGAGGGCACTCCGACCCCCACCCCTACTCCCACCCCGACCGCCCTGCGGGGGTCCCTCCCGGGCAGAGCCCCCCAGGGGTTGGAGGGGCTGTTCCAGGCGGCGTTGTGCTGGTTGTTCCAGGAGGAGGAGGGCTTGTTGGTGAGGATGGCCTGGTGGCTGTACCTCTGATGATAGGGGGGCTGGCTGCTGCTGCTGACAGGTGATCTCCTCTGCTGGGGGAGCTGCGGGGAGTAGGTGCCCCCGAAGACGTGCTGCTGGTGGTGGGAGTAGTTCTGGAAGAGCATGGTCCCGTTCACAGGGGGGATCCCTTGGAAGAAGCTGTCATCTGCTGCGATGCTGCTGCCACCGCCGGTGGACCAGGTGCTCCCGAAGGAGGGGGACAGGGAAGGTCCGCTGCTGGGGGGCTCCAGGCCGGGCAGGAGGGGGGACTCCATCTGCATCTTGTCGCTGGGGGGTTCTGCAGCGCACGGGGCTTCTGAGCTGGGCTGCTGGGATTTGGTTTTGTCCATCAGTAATAAGTCATCCTGCATGGCTTGCACAGCTGAAACAGGAGGAGAGAAAGGGGTTAATGCCGGGTCACGTGACGCAGCGCTGCCTCCCTGCGCCAAGCTCTGATGCCCCTCTGCGGCATGCCAGCCAAGGGGGGGACCGCTACTGCTATTCCGCCACGTCTATCCGCTCCCGGAACTCGGAGCGCTGCACTCACAGCAGCCTCATTCTGGTTCCTGTTATCGGCAAGCGCCTCCCCCATCCCTGGGCTATTTGCATACGTCAATAATAGAGACTGCTGCGTCCTTCAGCAAGGTTACCAGGCTGTACTCTACAGGGATCTCCCCTCACCCACCGCTGCTGCCACTACCTACCTGCCTCTAGCACACTACATGGCATCACTATACCTTCTATGGTTTCCATTTGTAATGCCCATTCCAGCCAGAGCCATGATGATGACTTGCCCTGCTGCAACTGTCACTCCTGTACCTGCCTCACTTCCAACTGTCAATAGCAGCTACTAGACAGAAACCTGACTGAAGACCACCTAGAAAGCAAATCAGCAGCGACTGCCTAACTAGTCTGATTGTTTAAACATAATAAAAACAGGTGCTGTGTGATAACCATATTTATTGCACCTTGCTCATCAAAGCTGTCTTGATAAAGAACAGACTGGAAGTAATAGAGCAAATGCACAGCCTGCACCATATGTTTGCGCCCATTCAGACTGGGGGGCTTTTCAGCATTTATGATGGGAATACGCGGTTCGTTTTTAAGGCGATTAGATGGTTCGATAGATAACTTCCGACATGTCCGATCTCCCTTTCGATTCTTTCACCGCTCGATTTCTGAGAGAAGTGAATGGTAAAAGATAAGAAAAAAATGAGCGGAAGATAAGAGAATCAACTGCAGAATCGAGCTGCAAAAACGATCGAGAGAATTGAGCGCCAGAAACGAACCGTGTATTCCCAGAATTAAAGGGAACCTTAACCCCCCCAAAAAAACATGAGGGATGGCTGCAGGGGCTGGTAGATGCCCCCAGTTAAGTGAAACTCATGTTTTGTTTTGTTTTTGAGTTAAGGTTCCCTTTAAAGGACAACTGAAATGAGAGGTTTATGGAGGCTGCCATATTTATTTCCTTTTAATCAATACCAGTTACCTGGCATTCCTACTGATCCTTTGCCTCTAATACTTTCAGCCCTAGACCCTGAACAAGCATGCAGCAGATCAGATGTTTCTGGCATTATTGTCAGAGCTGACAAGATTACCTGCATGCTTGTTTCTGGTGTGATTAAGACACTACTTTAGCCAAATAGACCAGCAGGGCTGCCAGGTAACTGGTATTGCTTAAAAGGAAATAAATATGGTGGCTTCCAAAGTTTTCTCACTACAGTTGTCCTTTAATCCCTTGCTGATCACCAGCGATCAGTGAAGCGTTGTGAACAATGTATCCCTATGGGATTATTCACACTGCACTGTTTGCAATTTCTGTAAATCACAAATGCGCTGCATGAAGCATTTATTAAACAATTGCGATTTCATTTAATCAATAATCACTGTACAATGTAAATGAGAACAAATGCACAATCGCATTTTAAGATTGCAATTGCGGACATGCTGTTGCACCCTCCTATTATAGATTTTCCATTCAGCACCTAGCAATTATGACAATTCTATTCAAACTTCATTATGAAATCTGAAAGGCCGTATAGAGTGTATAGACACTAGACTTTCGTCACTAGAAATGATCATTTGTCAAGACAGGAATAGACTGCTTGGTTATAACCAAGCAGCACATCTGTACAGCTATTGTTCCTAATATTAATCTCAAGAATAATCTCTCAACCGCCATTCCAGACGATAGTAATGAAGTGTCTGTATCTATCTTAAGGGCATATTCACATTGGGACGTTGCGTTGTAATGCGACGTTAAAGAAAACCTTTAACTACAAAAAGTGCCCCTGGGGGGTACTCACCTCGGTAGAGGGAGGCCTCCAGATCCGATCGAGGCTTCCCCCGTCCTCCTGTGCCCCACGTCGGTCTCGCTGTGCCCCACCGAACAGCAGGCATGTAAATATTTACCTCCCCGGCTCCAGCGCAGGCGCAATATCCGCTCGGAGATAGGCGGAAATACCGATCGCTGTCGGCCCGCTCTGCTGCACAGGCACAAGTCTCCTGCACCTGCGTAGTAGAGCGGACCCGACAGAGATCAGGTATTTCCGCCTATCTCCGTACGGTTTGCCGCAACAGCGCCCCCGCTGGAGCCAGGGAAGGTAAATAAATCAGCGCTTATCAGCCTTGTCTGGGGAAGATTCCGGGACACTTCGAGGGAGCCAGCGCTGGACTGCCTGCAGCTACAGGGGTGGGGGAAACCTCATTAAGACCCTGAGGCTTCCCCTTACCAAGGTGAGTACCCCCCAGGGGACCTTTATTTTGTTACAAAGTCTCTTTAAAGTTGTAACGCAAAAAAAAAACACTAATTGAAATCTACGCCCCAGGAGCTGTTGTCCCTGCCAGGGCGTAGATTTCACTCACCACCACCACGCGCTCTCTCAACGCTACCGCTGATCTCTCCCTCTCCACAGCCCACTCGCTCTGCCATCGGTACGAAGGCAGAGGGCCGTGAACCGATCAGGAGACAAATTCATTGGCTTCTGACCCCCTGATCACTGTGAGCCAATCACATTGACTCACATTGATCACAGGGTCAGGAACCAATGAAATAGTCTCCTGACTGGCTCACAGTGCTTTGCCATCATAGTGATGGGTGATCGATGGAAGCAGCAATTCCTTGCGGCGTGATGTTGGCAAGCACCAGTTTTTGGTGCTAAAGTTTAGATAGTTTACCCAGCAAATCTAGCTGCAAACAGCTTCCAACAGTTTATGATTATTTATTCCTGTGATACAATGAGGGCAGCCATGTTTTGTTTGTCACATTACACACATGCAAGCTGATCTGTATCTCCCACTCCCCTCCTCTGCCTCTGAAATCTCTGGCTAGTAACCTCTTCCTCCTCCTCCTGCCCAGACTGAGCTCCTACAAGCCGTTCCTACTAAGGCTGAGATTGCCAAGGCTCTCTGGTAAGCTGTGGGCAAGGCTTGTTTAGTTTATAGGGAATTAGAGTATTAAAACAAAAAAAGTATTTGGCTTGAGGAATACCCTATAAACTATATGAAAGGAACACAATTATGCAATGAGTAAAAGTGAAAATAAACTTATGAGATAATCATTTGTATGTGTAGTACAGCTAAGAAATAAAACATTAGCAGCACAGATTAGTAGCTCATATTGTTTCCAATACCGGAAGAGTTAAGAAACTTGACTTGTTATCTATGCCAAAGAGCTTCTCTGAGCTCTCAGACTAATTTAGTAAGAGAGCAATGCTATTTTCAGAAGCACTTATACATAAAAAAACAAAACAATGAAAGACAACTTCAGATAAGATTTTACTGCAGAGAAGTTCAAAGGGTCATTAGTTATGCTCTGTTTCATAGTTTAAAATGCAGAGTGTACTTTGTAAATTGTAAATATTAGAGAAAGAGCCAGCGTTATAAAAAAAGCTATATAACTGAAAGGAAAAATCTGAGACTGTTCTTTGCCACTAATGTTCTGTTTCCTAGTTGTTCTACACATACAATTCATTATATCATTAAGGTTTTTTGGGCCAGAGACTGCTGGTACTAAAGTGACTCATCAAATATGGATGAAAAACTTGTGCATTCTTCGTGCCGTTGTGTAAACGTGCGAGAACGCAGTGTGTCTCTGACACCCCACTCCATTGCTGCCCATTAAACATCATTTATCAAAAGTAAATCCCCTGTATGGAAGACCATGCAATGTCCGTTCTGTCACTATGGCGGGGGAGGAGCTCAGGAGAAAACAATGCAGTCAGGTAGAATACGGGCAAGATGATCCAGATTGCCAGATCTTTTGCCGACATGTCAAAGCCTATGTCAGATTCTCTTCCGAGTTTAGTCTAATGTGTGTATACGGACCTTTAGTCACGAGCCGACAATGAGCATCCAGATCAGATGCTTTGACTCTGATGTGACTCCAGTGGCTGTACACTTGTAGGTGTGTAACTCCAAAACAACTAAAGCCTAGCATAACAGTCAGGCAACTGGCATTGTTTATAACAGAATGCATATGGAAGCCTCCATATTCCTCCCACTGCATACATAGACGTATTGTGGTTTACCCCTGGAGCAAGATGTTACCTATATTTGAAATATAAACTGATATCATAAACCTCTGCCTACAGTAAACTCAGTCACCATGTCCCGACCATGTGTCTGTCTAAATATACAGTGTATGAAGAATTCTTATACAGTTAAACTCCTGATATAGTAAACTATTGGCCCAGTCCCATGAAGTTTACTATAAAAGGGGTGCTCCTATAATATCTACTGTAGTGTAATGGGTAAGGGCTCTGCCTCTGACGTAGGAGACCTGGGATCAAATCTCGCTCTTCCTATTCAGTACGCTGCATCTATTCAGTAAGGAGTTCTTTGGGGGAGACTCCCTAACACTGCTGCTGCCTGCTGAGTGCGCTCTTATGGCTGCCTTGCAAGTGCTTTGAGCCAGACAGGAGAAAAGCGCTATACAAAAAAAAGGGATTAAATTACTCGTTCTCTCTTCCTCACACTGTCCTCTCCTACCAGCACCTAACAGTAACCACTGTGCCTAATAATAGCCTACCTCTTTACACTAACCTTACCCTTGTGGCTTGACTATATTACAGCCCAAGCTGTTCCTATTCCATCACAATAGCCCTCCGGAGCAGCCGAAATGCGAGTTCAGTTACACTGTAGCCAAACTCACAACCGATCCGACCGCCTAACTATTTATCATTCTGTGCACCACCCCCAATAGCTATACGAGTTTGGCTACACTGTAAGTGCTCGTTCATACTAGAGGCGCTTTTTCATTTTTTGTAAGCGCTGGCGATTTTTCAAAAATCGCCCTGAAAGCACTTACACCATGCTTTCCTATGCGCTAGTTCAAAATGGGGCGTTCTGTGCGCTTTCCGACCAGCAAAGCGCTGCATGGACCATTTTCGGAGCGATTTTGCTACAATGGAAGGTATAGGAAAAACGCAAAACGCTCACAAATCGCTTTATCTGGTGATTATCCAGCGATTGCGTTCGCGCTTTTATGAATAAATACATTGTATTTATTCATTTCCGGGTGAAAGAGTTCACTTACAAAAGCGATAACAAAAACACTTACCAAAAACACCCAATGCACAGAAATTGCTGGGAATCGCAAAAAAAAGCTTAAAAAAACCGCCCAAAGCGAATTCTAGCGCAAATCGGAACGCAATGTGAACAAGGCCTTACAGTGTAGCCAATTTAACTAACATTCAGTGCTCCTCCCCAACAGCTATATGAGTTTGGCTACACTGCTACGGCGTAGCCAATCTAATTACCATTCAGTGCTCCTCCCCAACAGCTATATGAGTTTGGCTACACTGCTACAGTGTAGGCAAACTAATTACCATCCTGTAGCCAAACTCAAAACCGTCGCACGCACTAGGCTATATGATAGCCAAGAGCCCGCGCCCAAACTAAACCAGCCCTCCCCTTCTAAAGTGAAGCTGCCCATGTGATGAGAGAAGAGAGCTGGATGCATTTCCAGTCAGAGTCTTGATGACCAGAGAAGTGTAGCCGCAGCAGGGTCGGTCAGTCCGCCCCAACTCTCCATGATGTGGACCATGTTCCAGCAACTACCATATGACTTCAGGCTGGTCAGTGGGAAGAGAATGCCAGCTGTTTAGCGTGAGGATCTGGGGACTTGTGATCCACTGCAGCAGTGAGAATACATCTTTAAAATACAGAAATGAATAATTTAATTTTGTTGATGCAAATACAGCAAAGTCCCCGTTACCCAGAACTCATGCAAGCGGAAGTCTCAACTAACCGGCATCCCTGAGGTATAACGGGGCTGAGCTTTTGGGGGGAAGGGGGGGGGGGTTGAGAGCAGGAACTACTCACCGATCGTCCGGCCGCCTTCTTTACTGCATCCTGCACCTTCCAGCAGCTTTCCATGCACGGCTCCCGATATGGCTTGATGTGGAAAATATGGAAAGCCCCTGGGAGTTGCTGGATGCATAGAAGACAGCGTCTGGACAATTGGTGAGTAGTTCCTACTGCTTCGGGGAGGTGCTTTTAACGCCGGTTCAAGCAACTGGCAAGCATGTATCAGGCATCAGGCTATCCCTGAATGCAATTATAACTTTGGAGGGTGAACTAGGGCTTTGACCTATCAACACTGTTGGAAGAAGTGAAGTGCATTCTTCAATACATATGAAGGGAGAGGGCAGTTTTTTGTAGTGTTCAAACTCCGCATATCGAATTCAAAACCAATACTTCCAAATGCCGAACTTCAGCACCATTTCAACAACAACAAACATTTGTTAAGCGCTTTGTTGCCACAGGACTCAAAGCGCATAAGCATGACTCAGACCAGTAATTGGTTGATTGGAGAATTTTGGTACAGAGGTAGAATACTACAAGTCCACAAATGCCAGGCGAAACGGCTGGCTTTTCAGTCCGGATATGAATAACTACTGGGATGGTAGGGATGTTACTGGATGTGGTAGGGAATTCCAAAGGGTAGGGGCAGCATGACAGAAAGCTCTGGCTCCAATGGTTTTGAGGTGCACTCTGGGAGTGACCAAGTATATAGATCCTGCCGATCTGAGGGTGTGAGAGGTGTGATGCAGTTTTAGCAAGTCCTTCATGTATTCAGGGCCCAAGTTGTGTAGGGATTTGAATGTCAACAGTCCAGAGCCAGAAGGAGAACTATCAGAAACATGTGAAACGCAAGTAAGTGGAACTCCCCCTGACCCTGTCCACTTGTTTGGTGCTGAAGTGTGGTGTTTGGGAGTATCTGAGTATTCCAAATTAGATATTCCAAATTTGAACACCAACACTAGTTTCTTATGAGCCGTGGAGTTTTGTTTTGTTCCAGTTTTAAGATTGCAGTTAAAAAAAAATTGCTAAGCTTAGTACAAGGGAACAGGACAGTTTGCATGCCTTGGGTTCAGCATATTTTTGTGTCTGACATTTCAAATGTGTCGAGGGTGTTAGCTTTGTTACCATAGCCCCTGGCCGCCACAGTAGAACACAAAATGTCATATAACCTTCATGTATGTCAGAGTAGACCCTCAGTAAGGAAATTTTGTGTTTAAAGAAGACTGTAAGTGAACGAAAAAAAAAAATGTGGCCAGTTACTTAACTTGGGTTTCTTCCAGCCCTCTGAAATCCTCCTGGATCTGCACCGTCATTTTGCGCTACTCTGTATCTCCGCAGTCTACCCCGAACGCTGCATGTGCAGCCCCATGCCGCATGCCTCCTCCATCGTACTCCCAGGGCCGGGAGTGTTTTGCACTTGTGCAGTAAGAAACAAAATCTAAAATTGCTGACAGGGGTGTAACTAGGCCCCACCGGGCCCCCCTGCAGAAATTCTGAGTGCCCCATCCATCCCCCCCCGGGCCCGCTCGGGGCCGTTTTGGCGCGCTGGAGGGGTCGCAGCATGAGGGGAAAGCCATGGCCACAGTCGGCAGGGAGGGGTAACGGTCCCCCCCTTCCCTCACCTCAGGGCTCTCCCCTCTGAGCTCCCCTCCAGCTTAATGAGTCTTGGGGCAGTGGCTGGCAACGGCTGATACATACCTTCCATCTTCCGTGCGCGAGTTCCTCACTCTAGTCTGTGACGCGACTTCCTGTATAAACAGGAAGTCGCGTCAGAGACTAGAGTGAGGAACGCATGCTGGAGCGCACGGAAGATATGTATCAGCCGTTGCCTGCTGCTGCCCGCCGCTGCCGGGACACTCATTAAGCTGGAGGGGAGCGCAGAGGGGAGAGCCCCGAGGTGAGGGAGGGGGGGGACTGTCCCCCCTCCCCGCCGACTGTGGGCATGGCTTTCCCCTCATGCTGCCACCCCTCCAGCCCCCCAAAACTGGCAGAGGTCGCATCCCCTATTGTTACGCCAGTGATTGCTGAGAGCAGTATGCTCTCAGCAATGGGAGCACGATTGAGGAGGAAGCGATTCAACAAGTTGCACAGCTTAAAGCTTACCTTAAAGTGTACCAGAGATGGTGCACTAGAGTTAAATTATACTTACCTGGGGCTTCCTCCAGCCCCATATGCACTGTGGCTTCCCTCGCTGTCCTCTTCAGCCCCTCCGTTCTGGCGATACGACTCCCGGTAATCCAGTCAACCACTACAAGTCGAGGGCTTCTGCACATGCTCAGTTCGGCCGTGTGTGCTCCCCTGTCGTGCTTGCGTCCCCCGGAGCGTTCTGCGCCTGTGTATGCACAGAAGGCCACAGCTGCCCGGATTACCGGGAGTCATAGCGGCTTAACGGAGTGATCGGGGAGGGAGGCCACGATGCTTATGGGGCTGGAGGAAGCCCAAGGTAAGTATAAATTAGCACTAGTGAGCCATCTCAGGTTCACTTTAACTCAGAACTTCCGCTCTGCTGTAAAAGGTAAGCAACAGCATAATAACCTTAACAGAAAAACATTTCCTTGTTACAGCTTATAAAGATGCTGCAGTGTAGTTATTTCCTGGTTTGCTGGGAGCACAGAAATTGTTAAAGTGGATCCGAGATAAACTTTTACTCATTGCATAATTGTGTTCCTTTCATACAGTTTATAGGGCATTCCTCAAGCCAAGAGGCAGAGGGGAGGAGGGAGGTGGAGGGGGGAGTGATATTTTCCACAGCCTGAAGGCTGAAGATGCTATCAGCTTGCCTCAGTGTAGTGTGACAAACAGAACATGGCTGCCCTCATTGTATCACAGCAATAAATAAACAAACTTTTGAAGCTGTTTGCAGCTAGATTTGCTGTGTAAACTATCTAAACTTTAGATAAGATATATAGACAAGTTACTTGTTATAGTTACTTTTTCATCTCGGATCTGCTTTTAACTCCTGTGTCATATTAGCTCTCAACACAGCAGAGTTGAAGATAGCTGAGAGCTCAAATTACACTAGCTCATTACTTGCTGAGAAGGGAGAATTAGACAGACTGTTTTCTATAAACACATACAAGGTGGAATTCTCTGTGTTCTCCTTCTCTCCTGTGCAAGAGTTCAGATCTGCTCTAAAGCTGAAAGCAATGCCATCACCACATAGAGGGAAGAAGACAACAGTAATTATTAAACCTGACGATAAGGGAGGTTCAGTGGTCATAGTGGGTTACTCAGAATACTGTGAAGGCATGGTTGATATGTTGGGCAAAATCACTACCTACACATCAATATGCAGTGACCCCACAAATAACATCAAAAGAGAACGTTAGTGGTTTATTGAGATTAGGGATTGACAACGACTGGATCACTGAAAATTAGTTTTAATATATGCCAATAAAATATCCCCAAACACTGGTAATAACATGTTGTTATGCACTATGGACATAGGGTCCTTATACACGTCCATCCTGAACGAGGCTGGGCTTGAGGCTGTCCGGGCCATTTTGAGGGAATCCCAATACCCCACAATCCCTACAGAGTTCATACTATCTAGTGGACTCAAATTGATTATTAGGTCCAATTTCTTCCGTTCTGAAAGCATATGGTACAAACAGGGGACAACGATGGGCAGCTCAGCTGCACTAGCCTTGGCAAATTTGTTTATGGACCTCATTCAGAAATGACACGTATACACCTCACAAGCATATAAACTTCATGTCCTATGGTGGACTAGATACATAGGCATTAAATGGCCTCAATTCTGGTAGCTATGTGAGGTAGATATTTTTTGTAGGTAAAATACCTCATGAGGTATTTTTCTCTTTTTTTTTAGCAATTCTGAAAGATGTTTCTCCATTTCCAAACATGAGGTAAAACATGAGGTATTTCAGCAGTAAGTATGCGGTAAATAAATAATAGTAGTTTTTAATTATCTTCTATAAGTTAGGATAGTCTTTGAAAGATTTTCTTTTTTTTTTGAGGGGGGGGGGGGGAAGGTGTATTTGATTACGTAGCAACCTATGAAAAGTATATTTATAGGTATCCCTTATATAAAAAAAAATCCAGTAAATATTTGTAATTTTATTTGTACTATTCTTTTCTATTACAGCCTGAATAGGAACGGCATTAAAACAGCAATAGGAACTCCACTAAAAACTGCAAAATGCATACATATTGACGTTACCTCCAGGTACAGGCAGGTCTTAAACAGATAGGTAAATTATGTGCTAACATGCCCCCTAATTTCCATGAGAATAGCTATTTTTGGTAAATTACCTCATGAATTACCTCATAATTTACATCATGAGGTAAAACATGACTAAAACCTACCAGAATTGCTAAATGTCATTACCTCATGAGGTAAATTACATAATATGAGGTAATTTGTTTGATAACCCTACTAGAATTGAGGCCACTGTGTTCAACCAGGAGACCTCCCACATCCAGATCCCATGCCTTGATGTTATGGTAACACACGGGGTGGAATCTTGATTGCCACACTATTGTAAGCCAACCAACAGGAACATGTTACTCCATTTTGACAGCGCCCACCCCAAACATTTACAGAAGGACTGCCGATATCACAGTTCCTCAGAGTCCTAAGGATCTGCAGGGATGCCAAAATGAGTAATATCTACATGAAGGAAAAGGAGGAGCAGTTCCTTGAAAGAGGTTATCCCAAACAGGTTCTGGACAGGGCAAAAGTCAGAGCTCTGAAATTTCTAAGGATGTAAATAAACAGACTAATGGTATCCCTTTTGTTCAGTGGCACTTCCGGGCATGTTAAAAAATCCACAATTAAAAATCTGGATATCAATAAGCCACTCAACAAAAACTAAAATTTCCAGGGGCTAATCAGACTTGGGAGTAGTTAACAAGAACAGCTGCGGGTTAGTTGATCAGCAGCACCCACATTGATTAGCCACTGCAAACTTCTCCCACAAAGTCCAGTTCCTGCCTGCCTCATTATTCTATTCATCTGTACAGTTCAGCGCTCTTTTCCTCACAGCAGGAGGTGAGCTGCCACTCACCATCCCATCTATTTCAGGACTTTATTCAGAGGAGGCGTGTTCAGACTGTCATTCAGCCTCCATGCTACTGGCATAGACAAAAACAGGAGTGGTCAGCAGAAGGGGCGTGGCTTTCTTAATGTTTATGTTCCCAGAAGTGCTAGCAGTGGAAGTCAAGAAGACCGGCACCTTCCATTGTAATTTGCTCTTTTATTTTCTTATGAAAAGCATTACAGCAGTCAAAGCAACGTTTCAGGGTAGCCGCCCCTTTGTCAAGCTGTGCTGTCAATGAACAAACATCTCATGAACACATGCCTCTATATATACCCCCAGCATAGCAAGAATTAGCCAATCAAAGAACATTATCAAATATCTAACCAATCCTCCTGGTCCTGCCTTATGCGGACCTGATTTGGAACTTCTCACATTACTTGCTATTGGAGCATTCAAACATGGTCCTCGCCCACCTCTCCCACCTCACCAGAAGCCGCCACTCATCCAGCCCCCTCCTGTGCCAGGTCATCACAGCAGCACCTCCCACCAGGCTGCCGCACCGGCAGACCTGATGGGGAACTTGCCTGTGTGACGCGGAGAGCGGGGCTAAGCCCCGCCCACCGCGCCTCCCTAGCAACCACAGACACAGGCGGTGGAAAAACCGCTGCTCTGCGCTGTGCGATGTAAACAGAGGGAGCGTTGGCAGCGGCGGCCAATGGGAAGAGGAGACCTCTCCATACAGTGCTACGAAGTGTCCTATAGTCCAATAGATTCACATACAACCACAATAGAATTGCACATTAGATATAAAGTGGAGGGGACAAGCAGAGGAGAAAGAATGAGAGCAGGTAAAAGAAAAACAAAGCTATCAGATTAGCATGTATAATGGAATACCAGAAGGGAAGGGAATCTTCTTTAGATAAACACATAGCAGACATTCTGCATAACAAAACAAACACAATGTCACAGGTGTGACATCATGCCCAAAGCTGGGCAAAATGTAACAGGGATGAAACAAAATTATATAAAACGGCAGTAAATCAAGTTCTCTATTTAAACCCCCGTGGTTCCATTGTGTCCAGCTTTTAAATCCAAAAGGCTTCTCTGTAAAGCAATTTTTTAATTCTATCACCTCCTCTCCTAAGGGGCCCAACCTGCTCAATAATCATAAACCTGAGTTGGCTTACATGATGTTTGGCCTGATGAAAATGGTAAGCCACTGCTTGGTCAGTCAAAGATTCTCTAATCGCATGCTTATGCGACGACAAACGTTTTTTAATCTCGTGTGTGGTCTGTCCGACGTATAACAGTCCACCTGGACATTTCAATGCATACACTACATAACTAGAGTCACATGTGAAACAATCATGTATCTTAAATTTAGTACCTCTGTAGGGGTGTACTATCTGGTCACCCCTTATCACTGAATTGCAATGGACGCAATTCATACATGGAAACGTGCCTCTGCGATTAGATTTTGACTGACCCCTGGGACCAGAATCTGAGCGGGCCAATTGGTCTCGCAGATTGGGTGCCCTTTTATAGGAGATAAGAGAAGTGTTTTTAAAATGTACTATATCAGGGAAACTATCAGAGAGTAAGTACCAATGTCTCTTAATTATTTTAGCTATGCGCTCACTCTGCGTATTATATCTTGTTACAAAAGGTATTCTCTCTCTGACATCCCTGCGTGGACCCCTTCCCTCAATGCCACCATCTTGAACCCAAGATTTCGCCCCCTGTACTATTTCCTCTGGATAACCTCTCTGCATAAATGTATCCTGCATCTCATTAATCCTCTGTGTCCTGACTTCGTCATCATCAACTATCCTGTGTACTCTCTGAAATTGTCCAACTGGGCGGATCTCCTGGTGGCCCACGGATGGAAACTCCCAAAATGCAACAGGGAGTTTACATCCGTGGGCTTAGTATAGAGATCCGTGACCAGCTTCTGATCTTTACATATCACCATTGTATCTAAAAAACTGATCTGTTCCATAGAACTACAAAAATCTATTAACCCTTCGCACACTCACATGCAAATGTTCAAACAATTGCATTCACAGATTCACTCATCCAGGCACAACTGTTATCCCTACAGCTAAATTAAAAGTCAGGGTTTTAGTTCACAGAAGAATGCATTCTTATCACCTATACTGCGCAGAAGTACCCAGGTAAACATAGGTGTCCTAACTCTGGCCCTGTAACATGCATAGTGCAGACATGCAAACACATTCATTGCATCAAACCTATCAATGGATTAGGAGCACACATATTAACTTCCTCTCCTGGGAAAGACAGTGCATCTTACCAATCGCACAAGGGAGCTAATGTTATGTGTCCATGTGCACCATGTGCACCATGCGCATACACCAGCATAAGCTGTCTGCATGCTGACAAACATACAGGGGAAGGGGGGAGTGCACCGAATTGGACCCTAGCCACAGGGGTCAATGATAAGAATAAACATACATATATCCAGGCACATCGCCTCTAGTTAGGACATTAAATAAATTATTAGGGAAAGGGAGGTGCTGAAGGGGGTGTGGCTAGAAAACAGCAAAAATCTATTAACCCTTCGCACACTCAAATGCAAATGTTCAAACAATTGCATTCACAGATTCACTCATCCAGGCACAACTGTTATCCCTACAGCTAAATTAAAAGCCAGGGTTTTAGTTCACAGAAGAATGCATTCTTATGCATAGAACTATGGACAGTAAGCTTAATGTCTGGACATCTATGCATAAGCTCATCAACCAACTCGAGAAGGGTCGAATGTGGCCCCGCCCACACGCAAAATATATCATCCATGTAACGAAACCACTGAACTGCATGTTTCTGAAAAAGCACATTTGGATAAACAAACATTTCCTCATAAACTCCCATGTAAATATTTGTGTAGGACGGGGCCACATTCGACCCCATTGCTGTACCCCTCATCTGCATATAGAACTGTTCTTCAAATCTAAAATTGTTGTATTTAAGTACCATCTAGAGCAACCTACAAACTGTGTCTGTTGTGCAGATAGATCAGACGCAGTTTCTAAAACATATCGTACTGCCTCCATACCACTCTCATGGGGTATGGACGTATATAAGCTTTCAACGTCCACAGTAACTAGTAACCACCCATTTTCAAAAGAGGCATATTCTTCAAAATGTCCAAAAACATCTGTGTGTCCTTAAGATACGATTTTAGGGACACTACGTCTGGTCCAAGTACTTGATCTAGATATTTAGCAATAGGGGCTAGAACCAAGTCCATCCCTGCAACTATCGGTCGACCTGGAGGGTTGTCCAGACTTTTATGGATTTTCGGACAAACATAGATCACTGGAATAACAGGATAAGATTGAATAAAGGTGCGTACACACATGCAACTATAGTCGTTTTCAAACGACGATCGTTTAAAAAAAAAAAAAGCAGCCAACGACTATTAAGTCTAACGACGGACAAGCTAGATCGTTAAAAAACGAACGATCTAGCTTGGAGAATTTTTTCCAACGACGATCGTTTGCAAAAGTAGTACATCGTTGGAAACGGTCGTTCGTACTAGACTTGACATGCGCATTTCACTATTTCTCCATGGAACTTTTCATTTTTATGCGCAGGCTCAATTGTTGCTTTACGTGATGTAACGTTCGTTCTAATGATCTGATCGTTACACACCTTTTAAAACTAACTTTACTTAGGTCGTTCTTTCATCAATTAAAAGTTCGTTCGTCGTTGACAACGAACGATCATTGTCGCATGTGTGTACGTAGCTTAAGATATTCTGCCAGTTTCTCATCAATTATTTCTTTAGTCTTGGCCTCAGTCACAACGTCACCAATCTTCCTCTGTATATCACTAGTGGGCAGGGCCGGATTTGTACTTTCCAGTGCCCTAGGCCTGCTTTCACCAAGCGCCCCTCTCCCCCCCCCAAAAAAAAATTGTCCAACACTCTGACTAGCGATCATTGGTTTGAATGGCCTCATCTCAGTTGTGCTGCTCTGCCCCCCATTCAACAAAAAATTCCTGTAATTTGCGCTCCTGCCCGAATGTGCACAGCAGCCGATAGTGTTCTGAACATGCATACTTGAGAAATGACGCTGATGTATGACCGGTACTTGTCAAGAATGCATAACACTGTTCCGGCCATGGGCAGGAGCGAGAAGTTACAGGGAGCGCGAGTGGACAGAGCATGCGCTGCTTCTTTGTCCTCTGTGCGACTGGCTGCTGTCGGAGCCACTAACAGGTGGCAGGGCAGTGCAATGGAGAGAAGCCCATCCAAAACAGAGAACAGGTAAGTAGCAAACATCCTATCAAGACCCACTTTGGATGTTCTGTTGTAATTATAGTGGACCTGAACTCAGAACTTCCTCTCTGCTCTAAAAGATCCGCAACAACATAACCTTTCAATAAAAACATTTTTGTTACAGCTGATACAAATCCTGCAATAAATCTGCAGTGTGTCTACTTCCTGCTTTTATGGAAGCAAACATATTTTTAACATCCTGTGCTTTTAAGTGAGCTTAGCTGTTGTGGCAGTCAGGTGACACTCACAGTGTAGAGATCAAGTTCCAACTTGTGACACAGAGGAGGGGGAATTAGACAGGCTCTCGAAATACATACAGGGTACAGTTCTCTGTTTTCCTTCTGTCCTGTGCAAGCGTTCAGCTCCACTTTAAAGCATCTGAATGACATTTACGGTATTTCTATTTGCTGAAAAATCTATGCATTTCTTTTGAATGCTGAATGTACATATGGTGGTGTGCTCTAACATATTGGCAGTATACGGGAACAAAGTCTGAAGAAGGTTTATTTAAATTGCCTTTAAAACGTTTTTTAGGGTAAATGAGGCATGTAGCATAATGTTTTTTTAATGATGTGGAGACTTAAAATCCCCCTCTCTCTCTCAGATGGGAAATCCGAGTTTGCTCGGATAGTGCTATTCAGATTTTAAAAAATATCCAAATTGCTATTCCAAGTTCGGATAGTGTAAAAAGTTCAGATTATCTGGGTAGTTCGGATATCCAAATATTGGATGAGCACCACTGCTCAGGTCTCATTTAAAATGACAGCTTAGCAATGAAAGGGAAGAAAACAGCATTTTTTATCCTGCAGTCTCATAGATGGTAGGAGCTGGAGGACAGAAAATGAGTCAGGAAAGAGTTAACTAAGGAACAGAAGAGACCACTGCTACTAGGGAAAAAAAAGAAACAGTCATAAATTAGGATTAGATAAATTAACAACTGCTGGGGTCAGAGTCAAAGCTGTAAAAGAGGCAAAGAAACTGCAGAGCTCACAGAGGTTTGGGAATGCCTGCATTAAAACTCAGCAGAACTTAGTTCTATCTGCTTTGTAATGTAAATCTCTGGTATTTCTCACATCGATCTGTAAGTCTATCATACAAAGGAATGGATTATCAGGTGACAGTTATGATTAATCCTGATTGTTTTAACACATCAGGAAGTGAGAGAGAGATGCAGGGATTGGGGAACTCTGGGATTCAGCCATTAGTGCAGAGCATGGCGCTGGATGGCTGCGCTGCGGGACCAGAAGAGATGATTTACTTTGACATATGACCTCCTCTCTCTCCAAATCATGCCGCCCTTCTTACCTTATCTAATTTTATCGCCCTAGGCCGTGGCCTTTCTGGCCTTTCCAGAAATATGGCCCTGCTAGTGGGATCACTTGATATCAGTCCATAAGTTGTTGTATCAGCTAACTGTTGTAAGACTTCTTTTCGATATTCCATTACAACGATTGCCCCGCCTTTGTCAGCAGGCTTTATTGTAATAGCAGGATTATTCATCAGTTCCTTGATGGGCATTCTCTCTGCCCTACTAATATTAGACCGAACATGTATTCCCACATGATTGGATTTCTATGTACCCATTCATTGGTCTCCGGGCTAACGGTGGGCCGCACGGGAGCGTGCGGGTGTGCGTGGGAGCGCGCAGCAGCGCTACAGTAGCTGCCTGGATGTGACAATCATGTCCAGATGGCTAAAATGGTTAAATTACTGCACACTGTAAAAAAAAAAAAAAAAAAAATTGAAAGGACCAATCAGAATTAAACTTGCTAATCGCAAATCGCTATCACTATCGCTGGCAAAAAGCTTACACATTTTAAATTGCTACCAAAATCGCTAATTAAAAACACTAGCAATTTGTAGTGGGTTCCAGGCCTGACTATGAACGTGGCAGTACACATTATACACATTATACCACTCCGTATAATTTAAAATGCATTGCTGTGTGCATTTTAACGAAAATAACTGTAGTATAAGCATGGTGCGAGTCCTTTACACAGGAATGCAGATATAATAGTTCTGGTATGCAATGTACAGAGCAGACTGCTGAGAAGGGAGAGTATAAAGTAAATAGAGGCTACCTCAGATATCTTCGTGGGAGGCCAAATCAGTGATGCCTTAAAACTGCAGTATTGATCAAGAAGCAATTTGCAGCTGAATTAATACATTTATGATACATAGTACATTATGTTTATCCTTAAAGAAAAATGGATTAAAGCTTTAAGGCTGCTTTCACAGTGGGATGTTACAGGCGCACGTTAGAGCAGCCTGTAACGCACTCCCACCACACAGCAATGAAAAATCAATGGGCTGTTCACAGTGCCCACGTTGCGTTACAGCATAACGCTGCACGTTCTGTGAAAGTGTAGCGTGCTGTGCGTTGTACACGGTTTTAGCCGCGTTAGACTGTGTGCACATGCTCAGTGATTAGCCACATGGCTACTTAATATTCACTGCACTGTTGACGTAATGGATTTCTTCCTGGAGCGGCCGCTTTGTGCACTGATTGGCTGGCTGGACCACGTGATGTGGAGTGTTCCGATCACGTGGTCTCCGCAGTCTTTTGAGCTGCATAACGCGGCTCATTCTGACGTCCTCCTCTATCACCACCAGGCGTTGTGTTAGGGGCACGTTATGCGACCTTAACGTCTCCTGAAACGCAACATCCTGATGTGAAAGAGGCCTAAAGGATACAGTCTTTATTCAAAACTAATTCTGACCAGATACATGTGAATATCATACAGAAAGAAGTCTTTCTTTTAGTTTGGGTGACAGGGTGGATAATATTCTTGGCTTGCAGCAATTGGTTCCCTGGCAAGTATTTGCCAGGAAGACACTGTCTGCATGGAGTTTGTATATTCTCTCTGTAGCGCATGGGTTTCCTCTGGGCACTCTGGTTTTCTTCGGCATCTCAAAAACATACAATTGGCGCTGGTTCACACTTGAGCGATTCTCAGCTGCGTTTCAGTGCTTTGAGATTAGCACAGTACTGTAACAATGATTCCTATAGTACCATACTCACTGTAGTGTTTGCAATTTGTATAATGCAACATTTGGGCTGCAATAGTGAAACGATTCTTCAAACAAGAATCACAAAACACAATCGCAGGTGACTTGCCAAAAATGTCCCCCCACAAAAACTGACCATAGACTACAATAGGAACATAAGACAATGACTGACTTTAGTAGGCATTTTATATCCTCTGACGGACAGTTAAGGTAGCCATACATCCAGCGATTACGATTCAATCGACTAAGAGATCAACTGTATTGGGCAATCAACTTCAGTGTGGATGTTTGAAATTCGATTCCGTATCAATGCATCGATATGTGAACAGTAGCTGATTTCTGTGCGATCGATATCCATCCTGCTTGATTGACTAGGATGGTTGATTCGACATATTGGCCACTTTTCAATAATCGGAATACTGAAACACACTCGATTCCCTCTCAATTCAATATTGAATTGAATCGAATAGTTGATCATACAGCCAAATTGCTAGATGTAATGCCACCTTTAGTGACATGACTGTACACAAAATGTAAGACGCAATGGAAAATGTCAGCGTTATAAAAAGAAACCGAACAATAATATAAAGAAGGCTTCTCAGAATGCAATTAGAGCATTTCAACAATTATGTGAACTAGATAAGGATGGGGACCTGCCAGGACAAAGTCTGTGGCCAATGCAGCCGGTTTCATTTTTGCTGGATTTTTTATGTCCACTTTGAAAGGATCTCAAACCATAACGCTTGTGAGAAGCTCCTAATAGAATGAACAGAAGATGACAGTCTCTTCCTTTTGGGCCGTGTACTACTAAACGTTTGTTTAACCACTTTCACAACTGAGGGGTTTTACCCCTTGAGCACCTGAGCAATTTTCACCTTTCAGCGCTCCTTCCATTGATTCGTCTATAACTTTATCATTACTTATCGCAATGAAATGAACTAGATCTTGTTTTTTTTTTCGCCACCAATTAGGCTTTCTTTAGGTGGGGCATTATGCCAAGAATTATTTTATTCTAAATGTGTTTTAATGGGAAAATAGGAAAAAAATGTGAGAAAAAAATTATTTTTCAGTTTTCGGCCATTATAGTTTTTATATAGTGCATGCTACTGTAATAAAAATCCATGAAATGCATTTGCCCATTTGTCCCGGTTATTACAATGTTCGGCGCCAATATTTTATTTGGAAATAAAGGTGCATTTTTTTCAATTTTGCGTCCATCACTAATTACAAGCCTATAGTTTATAAAGTAACAGTGTTATACCCTCTTGACAAATATTTAAAGAGTTCAGTCTTTAAGGTAACTATTTATGTATTTTTTTTTTTATTGTCATTTTTTTTATTGTAATTTTTTTTTTTTTATTACAAAAAAAAAATTACGGAGTGTGGGAGCTAATGAGTTAATTTATAATGTAAAACTATATATTTATATATGAAAAATGTTTTTGGTGTAGTTTTACTATTTGGCCACAAGATGGCCACAGTAATTTTTTGTACATGCGTCCTGTAAGCGTAGGAAGTACGCTTACAGGAAGCGCAATGTGGCTGGGAAACTTTTTTTTTTTCACAATGATCGCGCTGCTTCTCATAGAAGCAGTCGATCATTGCTGGGGGGCTTAGATCAATGAACGGGAACGTTTTTTCCCGTTCATTGATCACCGGGCGACAGTGTGCACGAGCGCGGGAGCGCAGACAGCGGCGGGGGTGCGTGTATCTACGCTCCTGGTGGGGAAAGGATGTTAAAATGAGCGTAGATATACGCTACTGTGGTGGTAAAGTGGTTAAGAGAAAGAAGTAAGCTGCCTATACGTTACTTGACTTAAAGAGACTCCGTAACAAAAATTGCATCCTGTTTTTTATCATCCTACAAGTTCCAAAAGCTATTCTAATGTGTTCTGGCTTACTGCAGCACTTTGCACTATCACAGTCTCTGTAATAAATCAACTTATCTCTCTTGTCAGACTTGTCAGCCTGTGTCTGGAAGGCTGCCAAGTTCTTCAGTGTTGTAGTTCTGCTATGAACTCCCCCTTCCAGGCCACTCTATGCACACTGCCTGTGTGTTATTTAGATTAGAGCAGCTTCTCTCTTATCTTTTACAAGCTGGATAAATCGTCCTCTGAGCTGGCTGGGCTTTCACATAGTGAGGAATTACAGACAAGGGCAAAGCTGTTTGCAGGAAGAAAAGAGCAGCCTGAAACTTCAGTGCTTGAGAGATGAAGGGGGAAAGAAACACACAAATGATCTCTTGAGATTCAAAAGGAAGGGTGTATACAGCCTGCTTGTGTATGGATGTATTTTCTATGTGTGGACATACTGTACATCAACCTACTTCCTGTTTTTGTGGCCATTTTGTTTGTTTATAAACAAACTTTTTAAAACTGTTTTTAACCACTTTTAATGCGGCGGGGAGCGGTGAAATTGTGACAGAGGGTAATAGGAGATGTCCCCTAACGCACTGGTATGTTTACTTTTGTGTGAATTTAACAATACAGATTCTCTTTAAAGTGTACCAGTGATGAGTATATGCTCGAGTTTTATACATACCTGTGGCTTCCTCCAGCCCCATTCACACGATTCGCTCCCATGCCGCCGTCTTCAGCCTTCTGCCTCTTCGGTAATGCTTCCTGTCATTTCAGCCAGTCGACGCATGCGCCATGCGCTCCTCTGTCTCTCTCTGGCGGCAGCTACTGCACAGATGCAGAACACTCCCAGCCACGGCAGATAGACGGAAGAAGCACACTGCGCAGTGCGCATGCATCGACTGGCCGAATTGACGGGACTCGTTACCGAAGAGGCAGAAGGCTGAGGACGGCGGCGTGGTAGAGAATCATGCGGATGGGGCTGGAGGAAGCCCCAGGTATGTATAAAACTTGGGCATATACTCGTCTCTGGTTTTCTTTACCGGCTGATTGACCATCCAATTCGATAATTATAATCAAACGAAAATCGGTGCCGCCAAGAGCACGCCTGATCGCTGATGCGACCAATTTTAGGCCAAAACTGGTTGCATGTATTGGTCAGACATGCTAGAAAACCTCGAGGTGACATGCTCAATCGGGTGTGCAGAGGTAACAGCGCGAGATATCGGGACAAACGCAATGGAAACACCAGCACTGTGTCCCCCCCCCCCCCCCCCCCCTAGTGTCTTACAAACTATTCAAATAAATCAGATGTTTATTGGTCAGATATGCACAGGTCAATCATATGTATATCACTGGCATATCTGTAAAAATGTACTCCCGTCTGTGGCCACCTTTACATTAGTAAAGCTTCTACTTGAAGCACACAAGGCTCAATGACCCTTTGAGGGCAAAAGGCACATTAAAGAGATAATTCTTACTGCTTAAAGATAACAAATACACCAGATTTCAAGTATGCTTGAGAAAATATTTACCTACAATATTTGCCAAGCTGAGGAACTGCAAATACGCATTCATTCTGCATAAAAAACAACCCTGTGTTCCACGAAAGTCATATAAAGTAGCGAAGGGATACAGCAAGCGTCATAAGGAGCTGTGGCAGAACCTTACACTCAGTATACATAAAAAGGAACCTGGAAAATAGAGCACAGGGGATTGCCGCTAGTAGAATAGCGCAGCAATTATTGATATTGTATCGCTGGATTCTGACCGTAAAATATTGGAAATTTTTATGGCTATTTTACTATGGCTAAACTTAAAGGACACCTGAAGCGAAAATAAACTAATGATATAAACAATTGTATCTATCTTCCTTCTCCTAAAAATGACTTTTAAGATATTCCACAGTTTTATTTTACTAAATCTACTTTTTAAAGTTTTAACTGTTTATAGTTTTTGCACAATTACACATTCATTGAAGTATGCCAGAGCTAAAATCTATGAACTATTGAACCTTTTTATCTCTATCCTGCTCTCAGAAGCCATTTGCTGCTAGGAAAGTGTTTTATAGTTGGAATTTCATTGAGGGTCACACTGTAGTCACTTCCTGTCTGAGTCAGGACTGAGCCAGCCACTTACATACCTGATATTTAACTCTTTCAGGCTGAGAAAGAAAAAAAGGAACACAGCACAGTTATTAGTGTGCTTGGCACTGTACATACCCATGTCTATCTCATGTCACGTCACTTTGGGTATCCTTTAAGCCTACTCTCACACAGGACCCTTCACTACTGACGCCTAGCCCCAACCGCACCGTGGTGGTGCCTAGCCCTAAGACCCCACCCGTAGTGCCTAGCCTAAGAGAATCTGTACTCTAAATTTTTTACAGCAAAAAGCATACCATTCTATTCATTATGTTCTCCTGTGCCCCTCTGTGCTGGTTCTGCCACTCTCTGCTGCAATCCTGGCTTGTAATTAACAGTTTTAGGCAGTGTTTACAAACTAACCAGCTTGTGATAGGCTCACATAAGCAGAGTGTGTGAGTCATACAGAGCCTGCAGGGGGCCTGCAGAGGGTGTGTATCGCTTCTATCCAATCACAAGCAGCCCTGCACATTCCACACATTCCAGCCTTAGCCCGACAGAAGGAAACAGATTAGATCATTTAACAGAGATAACACAGCCACTGTGCAATTAGGAAAAGCTGCAGTAAGCCAGAGCACATTAGAACAGGCAAAGGAACTTATAGGATAGAAGAACTAAGGCTGAAAATTTTGTTAGAGTCTCTTTAAGATCCACCCCCTCGGTGCCTAACCCTAAGACCCTCTTTAGCGGTGCCTAACCCTAAGACACCCCCACCCCCAATGGTGCCCAACCCTAAGAATAATCCATGGTGCCTAAACCCACCCCCCTCCCAAACCCTAACCCCCCTCCGCCGCAAAGCCGCGCTATGCCGCAAGGAAGGTAAATCACGGCGCCCGGAGTCGACTGATTAGCGGCAGTCAAAGTAAATTCCAGCGCAAGATAGCATTGCAGGCGCCGGTGGCTTGCGGAAATGCTACCTTCGGCATTGCATAGCAGGCGCAATGTGGCAAAGAAGGAAAATTTCGGGTGCCGTTGTGTGCCAAAATTTCCGTCCTTTACCACAAATCGTGGCTATTATAATAAGTGCTTATGGTGTCGCTGTTTTATTTATTTATTTTTTTCTTAAAAGCTCCTGCTCCTTTTTTCCCATTTGGTTACACTGAATCTCCCTGAGCCAGTATAAAGTGACGATTGACCTGAATTGAGCTATTACATTTTCCACTAATGGCCACTTCCATAAATGGAGCATCATGAAAAATGCTGTTATTACTGGATAAAAAAAGAAGGTTATTTTCCTGCAAACAACCTGTTCGCTCTGGTTTGACATCTACTTCAACGGCTGCATAAATGGAAGCCATAGATAACCAAGCAACAACCATCACACAAAGGAGGTCTGCAGCAGCGGCCTACCCATTTCTCTCAGGAAAGGTTTCTGTGGTGGACGGGTAACACAGTGAGGCTCTGAAAGGGATATGACATACTGTACATAGAGGAGTTGGACCATGAGAAAATAAATATCTTTGTTTTCTGCCACCAAACACATTCATCATGTAACAAACTTATCTGGTGTTGTCTCTGGAGGCTGCTCTGACAATGTTGAGCAGCTGCAAGAAGCTTCCTCTTCCTCTTTGTTCAGATGCATCCCGGCTCCCCTGTAGATGTGAGTCAGCATGTTGTTTCTGGCAGTCTCCCTAGGAGGACGCGCGTAGATCAGAGCTGCCTTTATAGGTTAAGGAGGTGTGTCTGAGGTGTCAGCTGATTCCTGTGGTCAGCTGACACTTGCTGCAGGGATATTGCTGAGTGGTCCGATTTTCCTGGAGGCTTGGTCTGTGATCTATTCCTTCTATATAAGCCCAGGGCATTCAGTTACTCGCTGTCCGTTATAGCTATCAGTTCGCTGAGAGCTGGACCTTGCCTTGCTATTGTACCTAAGTCAGCTAGTTTTCAGAGCTATATATATATGCAGACACTGCCGATATATATGTACTCTAGTTAGATCAGTCTTGTATATTGTATATTCTCCTGACTGTTTTCCTGTGTATGACCCATTGTGCCCCTCACTTTTAGTCTCATCCTTCTTGTACTACAGACATCTGATACTCGGTTTTGACCTCGGCCTGTTTACGACTCTGACTCTGCCTCATCCTTCCTGTACTGCAGACATCTTATACTCGGTTTAGACCTCGGCCTGTAAACAACTTTGTTTTTGTCTGACTCCTGGTACCTCTGTTTCTGATACGTGTATGACCTTTGGCTATCCCCGACTTCTCGATATATATGTATGTATGTGCTAGTATCTAGTGCCCAGGCATTACAAATCAACAGTAATTATGCGGTTGCAGCAGCATTTTATTAGGGGCTTGTTTGCTGGATTGAAGCCCGACCCTTCTGGTTTCTTAGCAGGGCAGGAGTCTGGCCATTGCCAAGTAAGCAGCCATCTTTAATGATGGCAAACCCATGACGGAAGTAGAATTTCCTTTTAATACTGAAGTTTGCCAGTATTTTTCGGCAGGGGTTCTTTCAGCGGGGTGGAGTGGATTTGTAGTCAGATGGCAAAACGTAAATACGGTCAACAGTGAAAGGGTTGTGTTATGCTACAAAACGCAAATGCCAAGGTGATTTGTGCGTGTTGTGCGATTTTCTCTATCTGCAACACAAGGAGTTACAGAGTACTCACAAGTTCATGGTGAACCAAAACTCTTAGGAGTGTGTAAGGGGCATCAGCAGCAATGCATTTTGGGAGACCTCATATGCTCACGCCAATCTGAATAATCACAAATACTAGGAGGCGCTGTTACAAGGAGATGGAACGCAAGAAGAGGAAGTAGTAAGAAGCATGTAGTATACGCACAGGACCCCTGGCGAAGTGAGTATCAGTTTACCCCGCCGCTGTTCGTGTGCTCGCAATTGCATCGCATCCCTGCTGCTGCATGACCCCCGCCTCCCCCGCGGAAACTGGAATAACGCGATTGTGCATGATAGGATTACCATGCACTAACAAACTGCGGTATACTGTCATACTGTGGCAACCCTAGTTACAGATTGCCCAGCAAGATCATGGTGAACCAGGATTCCTAGGAGTGTGTAAGGGACTGAAAAAAAAGAGCAAAAAGCCCTCTTACTAAAATGTAAAGCAGAAATTTTCTTTTTCTTAAAACAGAAGGTATTTGCAATTATTCAGGTTGGAGTGAACATCTGAGGTGTCCCACAAGGCATCATTACGGAATATGCAAATTACCGTTTGTTGTCCCTAATAGCTAAACACACCCCCAGAATTAAGGAGGCAAACGTCTGCTTTACAAGTGACACAGAGAGATAAGAATCCTGCATACAGATTTGCCTAGCTTGTACTCATGCTGGCCTCCTGTCCACAGACTGAAGTAGCAAAGTCAGAGAGCCGTATACATACCCACTGGTTGTGTCCCTCTCTGTGATCACCCTTCTGGCTGGCACATAGCCTTGTGTCCATTGAACGGCCACAGTAGATTCAACTCAGTAAAGTCAAGGTAGCCCAGCTTCTGCTGTCAGTTAAATGCAATCAGGGCCACCCCTGACAACACTAAACTTGCTGCACACAGTACCTTCTGTCATGTGTGGGTAGCTGGTACTGTCAACTGAGGGTGCGATAACTATGGTCTGAGACTGAGGAGAAAGGTGGTGAGGTACTAGCAAGGCAGGACCTGCTGCTTTCAGCTGATAGATGTGGTGGCAAGGTGGCACACTTACTGCAGCCAAGTGGCCAGGAGAATTAGCTGAGCTCCTTACCTGGCAAAACCCATTTGGGAAGTACACTTGTTTACTGCTCATATGTTCAGGTTGTGAAATGTTTCCTAAAAAGTTTGCATGTGTCTTTGAGGAAGACCACAACGCTTGTCAACTGGAAACTGGGCAGCCTGCCACATATCATATGGCAGAGCTCATTTCAAGGGCTGCTGTTACTGAAAAGTAAGACGTCACCGGCTCGGTGACTGATGAGTGGAGACAGTTCATGAGGTGCTTAACATTTGTCCATCAGATCTTCTCCCTTTCTTTCCTGCCACTACAGTGACTACTTACAATCACATGAGCTTGAAAATGGATCTTTGTGGATCTGAAACAAATTGGTGTCATTGAGATACCTAATTCCTATTTGTGGAACTAAGTGGCCTTTGCACATTTACACACATCACTGTCACTACTATTGTGTTAAGAGTTTTGGCTCTATAAAATTGGCATTTATTTAACCACTTGCCGACCAGGGGAATTTTCACTGATCGGTGCTGCGTGGGCTCTGCAGCCCGCAGCACCGATCAGGAGTGCAGCAGGACGATCAGACTACCCCCCTTTATTCCCCACTAGGGGGATGTCCTGCTGGGGGGGTCTGATCGCCGCCGGCCATTAGTGGGTAGCGGGGGGGGGGCTCCTCAAAGCCCCCCTCCGCAGCATTTTGTGCGCTCCCTCCCTCCCCTTACCTCCCTCTCCCTTCCTGGGCTGCGCAGGACGGATATCCGTCCTGCGCATTGTGGGATAGGCTTCAGCCTATCATATGCCGGCGATCCCCGGCCAATCAGAGGCCGGGGATCGCCAATCTGCCTTACGGCGCTGCTGCGCAGCAGCG
This sequence comes from Hyperolius riggenbachi, assembly GCF_040937935.1. NCBI lineage: Eukaryota > Metazoa > Chordata > Amphibia > Anura > Hyperoliidae > Hyperolius > Hyperolius riggenbachi. Next base: position 36,707,530 of record NC_090655.1, on the reverse strand, counting down.
CCGTATCATGTAAACAGCGGGGATTTCTTCCCCGCCTGTTTACATTTTGCCGGCGAGCCGCTATCGGCGGCTCTCCGGCTGTTCACGGAGACACCCTCCGTGAACTGACATGGATCGAGCGGCCGTTTCCATGGTAACCCGCAGACAACCAGTTTACGCCAATCGGCGTTAGCTGGTCGTCAAGATGTTAAAGATGGAAGTGTAGTGATAAATAACAATGAATATTTTTTTTAGATCATATTAATGTATAAACTATTTAGTCAGTGTTTGTCCATTGTAAAAGCTTTCCTCTGATTTACATTCTGAAATGTATCACTGGTGACACCATCTTTAGTCTTGGCAAGTGATCGCTTTGGAACGTTTGCTTACTGAGGGGGAGATTTATCAACACATTACCGACACTTTTTTCTTCTTAATCTGTTCTAACCAGCAGGGAGAACAGTTCTGCATGATAATAAGAACCTTCTTAAAGGGGCACTACAGCGAAAAACTGTAAAATTTAAAATATGTGCAAACATATACAAATAAAAAGTACATTTTTTCCAGAGTAAAAGAAGCCATCAATTACTTCTGAAAATAAATATATCCCTGAGAATCCCCTATAAAGAGCTGGACTAGTCCAAAACCTGTCACTTCTGTCAGATTTCTACTACCTACTGTAAGTGACAGCAACATAGGAGAAAAGTAATTTATGGCTCATTTTACTCTGGAAAAAAAATGTACTTCCTATTTGTATATGTTTGCACATATTTTAAAAATTTTACTATTTTTCGCTGTAGTGCCCCTTTAAATCCTAGGTAATAGTGGCAATTTAGCGTGGATTTCTAGAGCTGCACTACAGTTAAGAAAAGTGAAAATCCATCCCTAAACTGGCGCAGATTAAGAAGTGCTTGATAGCAGTTCTACAGATGTAGAACTGCAGGCTAGACATGATTGCAGAGTGCAGGCTAGACATGATTTGTGATGTGCTCCTCCCCCTGCTGAATTCCTCCTCAGAGCCTGCTGCTATCAATACAGCAGGTCTGTTGGTTACCTCAGCAACAGCATTTCCCCTCACACACTGCACTGTCTGGGAGACTCCTCCTAGCTCTTCCTATTATACAACAGTTTTAGAAGGAATCTGCACTATAACGATTTCTTAAGATGCCTGAGACAGTTCTGCACGGATTTCTAAAAACCTACCAAGGTTTTGTTTCAGACACTCTTGATAAATGTGGCCCTGAGAGATCAATGCACACAGGTAGATACTTGCTTGGCAGTTGAAAAGATCCGTTATTTCCCTCAATGCAATGAGATTCACAGACAGGAAACTGTCAGAGCCATCACGCTGTGGGCGGGGTTTCACCACAATATCAGCCATACCGACGTCCCTGATGATCTATTTGAGAAAAGGGAAAGCTTTCTCATGAGAAAGAGGGTATCAGCTACAGGTTGGAATGAAGTTCAATCTTTGGTTAAGGTACCTCTTTAGATTATCCTAAATTGTATTATATCGGTAGGTGATTTGTAGTTGAATCAAAGTCAAACTGATGTTGAACTGACATCAAACGTCCGTGTGCACTTGCCCCAATGTTCCTCTCCCTGAGAGCATTCCGCAAAGGGAATGTGCAGAGGAATACAGTGCGCCTTTAACATCTTCCTAAATTTACCAAGATTGAAAGAGAATCATCTACTTACATAACCAATACACCAAGGCGAAACAAAGTGCAAGAAAAAACACAGCATTGTTGATAGTTAAAAGAAAGAATGGAAAATATGAGAACTGCTTGACCTGAGGAGGAGGATTACGGTAATTTACCAGCAAATGCAACAGCAGTGAGCCAGCTTGATGCATAAACAAAGAGCAGGGATAGGTTCTCTGGTATGTCCTGAGGTTTAACCACTTCAGGACCACAGTCTTTCTACCCCTTAAGGACCAGGCACTTTTTTTCCATTCAGACCACTGCAGCTTTCACGGTTTATTGCTCGGTCATACAACCTACCACCTAAATGAATTTTACCTCCTTTTCTTGTCACTAATACAGCTTTCTTTTGCTGCTATTTGATTGCTGCTGCGAGTTTTAGTTTTTATTATATTCATCAAAAAAGACATGAATTTTGGCAAAAAAAATGACTTTTTTAACTTGCTGTGCTGACATTTTTCAAATAAAGTAAAATTTCCTATACATTTGAGCGCGAAAGTTATTCTGCTACATGTCTTTGATTAAAAAAAAACCATTCAGTGTATATTTATTGGATTGGGTAAAAGTTATAGCGTTTACAAACTATGGTGCCAAAAGTGAATTTTCCCATTTTCAAGCATCTCTGACTTTTCTGCGCACCTGTCAGGTTTCATGAGGGGCTAAAATTCCAGGATAGTACAAATACCGCCCAAATGACCCCATTTTGGAAAGAAGACATCCCAAAGTATTCAGTGAGAGGCATGGTGAGTTCATAGAAGATTTTATTTTTTGTCACAAGTTAGCGGAAAATGACACTTTCTGACAAAAAAAAGAAAAAAAAAAAAAAAGTTTCCATTTCTGCTAACTTGCGACAAAAAAAAAATGAAATCTGCCACGGACTCACTATGCTCCTCTCTGAATACCTTAAAGTGTCTACTTTCCAAAATGGGGTCATTTGTGGGGTGTGTTCACTGTCCTGGCATTTTGGAGGGTGCCTAATTGTAAGCACCCCTGTAAAGCCTAAAGATGCTCATTGGACTTTTGGCCCCTTAGCGCAGTTAGGGTGCAAAAAAGTGCCACACATGTGGTATTGCTGTACTCAGGAGAAGTAGTATAATGTGTTTTGGGGTGTATTTTTACACATACCCATGCTGGGTGGGAGAAATATCTCCGTAAATGACAATTGTTTTATTTTTTTTACACACAATTGTCTATTTATAGAGATATTTCTCCCACTCAGCATGGGTATGTGGAAAAATACACCCCAAAACACATTATACTACTTCTCCTGAGTACGGCGATACCACATGTGTGGCACTTTTTTGCAACCTAACTGCGCTAAGGGGCCCAAAGTTCAATGAGTACCTTTAGGATTTCACAGGTCATTTTGAGAAATTTCGTTTCAAGACTACTCCTCACGCTTTAGGGCCCCTAAAATGCCAGGACAGTATAGGAACCCCACAAATTACCCCATTTTAGAAAGAAGACACCCCAAGGTATTCCGTTAGGAGGATGGTGAGTTCATAGAAGATTTTTTTTTGTCACAAGTTAGCGGAAATTGATTTTAATTGTTTTTTTTCACAAAGTGTCATTTTCCGCTAACTTGTGACAAAAAATAAAATCTTCTATGAACTCACCATACTCCTAACGGAATACCTTGGGGTGTCTTCTTTCTAAAATGGGGTCATTTGTGGGGTTCCTATACTGCCCTGGCATTTTAGGGGCCTAAACCGTGAGGAGTAGTCTTGAAACCAAATGTCGCAAAATGACCTGTGAAATCCTAAAGGTACTCATTGGACTTTGGGCCTCTTAGCGCACTTAGGGTGCAAAAAAGTGCCACACATGTGGTACCGCCGTACTCAGGAGAAGTAGTATAATGTGTTTTGGGGTGTATTTTTACACATACCCATGCTGGGTGGGAGAAATATCTCTGTAAATGACAATTGTTTGATTTTTTTTACACACAATTGTCCTTTTACAGAGATATTTCTCCCACCCAGCATGGGTATGTGTAAAAATACACCCCAAAACACAATATACTACTTCTTCTGAGTACGGCGATACCACATGTGTGACACTTTTTTGCAACCTAGGTGCGCTAAGGGGCCTAACGTCCTATTCACAGGTCATTTTGAGGCATTTGGATTCTAGACTACTGCTCACGGTTTAGGGCCCCTAAAATGCCAGGGCAGTATAGGAACCCCACAAGTGACCCCATTTTAGAAAGAAGACACCCCAAGGTATTCTGTTAGGAGTATGGTGAGTTCATAGAAGATTTTTTTTTTGTCACAAGTTAGCGGAAAATGACACTTTGTGAAAAAAAAAAACCAATACATATCAATTTCCGCTAACTTGTGACAAAAAATAAAATCTTCTATGAACTCATCATACACCTAACAGAATACCTTGGGGTGTCTTCTTTCTAAAATGGGGTCACTTGTGGGGTTCCTATACTGCCCTGGCATTTTAGGGGCCCTAAACCGTGAGGAGTAGTCTTGAACCCAAATGTCTCAAAATGACCTGTGAAATCCTAAAGGTACTCATTGGACGTTGGGCCCCTTAGCACAGTTAGGCTGCAAAAAAGTGTCACACATGTGGTATCGCCGTACTCAGAAGAAGTAGTATAATGTGTTTTGTGGTGTATTTTTACATATAACCATGCTGGGTGGGAGAAATATCTCTGTAAATGACACATTTTTGATTTTTTTTACACACAATTGTCCATTTACAGAGAGATTTCTCCCACCCAGCATGGGTATGTGTAAAAATACACCACAAAACACATTATACTACTTCTCCTGAGTATGGCGATACCACATGTGTGACACTTTTTTGCAGCCTAGGTGCGCTAAGGGGCCCAACGTCCTATTCACAGGTCATTTTGAGGCATTTGTTTTCTAGACTACTCCTCACGGTTTAGGGCCCCTAAAATGCCAGGGCAGTATAGGAACCCCACAAGTGACCCCATTTTAGAAAGAAGACACCCCAAGGTATTCCGTTAGGGGTATGGTGAGTTCATAGAAGATTTTATTTTTTGTCACAAGTTAGTGAAAAATGACACTTTGTGAAAAAAACAATAAAAATCCAATTTCCGCTAACTTTTGACAAAAAATAAAATCTTCTATGAACTCATCATACACCTAACAGAATACCTTGGGGTGTCTTCTTTCTAAAATGGGGTCACTTGTGGGGTTCCTATACTGCCCTGGCATTTTACGGGCCCAAAACTGTGAGTAGTCTGGAAACCAAATTTCTCAAAATGACTGATCAGGGGTATAAGCATCTGCAAATTTTGATGACAGGTGGTCTATGAGGGGGCAAATTTTGTGGAACCGGTCATAAGCAGGGTGGCCTCTTAGATGACAGGATGTTTTGGGCCTGATCTGATGGATAGGAGAGCTAGGGGGGTGACAGGAGGTGATTGATGGGTGTCTCAGGGGGCGGTTAGAGGGGAAAATAGATGCAATCAATGCACTGGGGAGGTGATCGGAAGGGGGTCTGAGGGGGATCTGAGGGTTTGGCCGAGTGATCAGGAGCCCACACGGGGCAAATTAGGGCCTGATCTGATGGGTAGGTGTGCTAGGGGGTGACAGGAGGTGATTGATGGGTGTCTCAAGGTGTGATTAGAGGGGGGAAATAGATGCAAGCAATGCACTAGCGAGGTGATCAGGGCTGGGGTCTGAGGACGTTCTGAGGTGTGGGCGGGTGATTGGGTGCCCGCAAGGGGCAGATTAGGGTCTAATCTAATGGGTAACCGTGACAGGTGGTGATAGGGGGTGATTGATGGGTAATTAGTGGGTGTTTAGAGGAGAGAAGAGATGTAAACACTGCACTTGGGAGGTGATCTGATGTGGGATCTGCGGGCGATCTATTGGTGTGGGTGGGTGATCAGATTGCCCGCAAGGGGCAGGTTAGGGGCTGATTGATGGGTGGCAGTGACAGGGGGTGATTGATGGGTGGCAGTGACAGGGGGTGATTGATAGGTGATTGACAGATGATCAGTGGGTTATTACAGGGAATAACAGATGTAAATATTGCACTGGCGAATTGATAAGGGGGGGTCTGAGGGTAATCTGAGCGTGTGGGCGGGTGATTGGGTGCCCGCAAGGGGCAGATTAGGGTCTAATCTGATGGGTAACAGTGACAGGTGGTGATAGGGGGTGATTGATGGGTAATTAGTGGGTGTTTAGAGGAGAGAATAGATGTAAACGATGGATTTGGGAGGTGATCTGATGTCGGATCTGCGGGCGATCTATTGGTGTGGGTGGGTGATCAGATTGCCCGCAAGGGGCAGGTTAGGGGCTGATTGATGGATGGCAGTGACAGGGGGTGATTGATGGGTGGCAGTGACAGGGGGTGATTGATAGGTGATTGACAGGTGATCAGTGGGTTATTACAGGGAATAACAGATGTAAATATTGCACTGGCGAATTGATAAAGGGGGGTCTGAGGGCAATCTGAGCGTGTGGGCGGGTGATTGGGTGCCCGCAAGGGGTAGATTAGGGTCTAATCTGATGGGTAACAGTGACAGGTGGTGATAGGGGGTGATTGATGGGTGATTGATGGGTAATTAGTGGGTGTTTAGAGGAGAGAAGAGATGTAAACACTGCACTTGGGAGGTGATCTGATGTCGGATCTGCGGGCGATCTATTGGTGTGGGTGGGTGATCAGATTGCCCGCAAGGGGCAGGTTAGGGGCTGATTGATGGGTAGCAGTGACTGGGGGTGATTGACGGGTGATTGACGGGTGATTGACGGGTGATCAGGGGGGATAGATGCATACAGTACACCGGAGGGGGGGGGGTCTGGGGGGGGGTCTGGGGAGAATCTGAGGGGTGGGGGGTGATCAGGAGGGGGCAGTGGGCAGGGGGGGGGGATAAAAAAAAAATAGCGTTGACAGATAGTGACAGGGAGTGATTGATGGGTGATTAGGGGGGTGACTGGGTGCAAACAGTGGTCTGGGGGGTGGGCAGGGGGGGTCTGAGGGGTGCTGTGGGCGATCAGGGGGCAGGGGGGGGGGAAATCAGTGTGCTTTGGTGCAGACTAGGGTGGCTGCAGCCTGCCCTGGTGGTCCCTCGGACACTGGGACCACCAGGGCAGGAGGCAGCCAGTATAATAGGCTTTGTATACATTACAAAGCCTATTATACTATGTACATGCGGCGATCCGGGTGCTAGTAATCCGCCGGCGCTTCCGAACGGCCGGCGGGTTACTACGAGCGGTGGGCGGAGCCAGTCCCCGGCGGCTGATCGCGTCACGAATGACGCGATCGCCGCATAGCCACTCCCGCAGCCGCCCCCGCCGATGGGCGTATTGCGGTCGTTTGGGCCCAGTCTTTGCCGCCGCCCATCGGCTGGGGGCGGTCCTCAAGTGGTTAATCAACATTGCATGTTTTTCGTATCTCCAACACAGAAAAAAAAACACCAGAAAATCTAATAAACTAGATAAATATTTGCCCTCCTTTCTGAGAGAAAAACACATAAAAGGTGATATTTCAGTTGGCACAAACAAGCAGCAATGATGGCTGCAATCAACTACTGACCAAGGTCTACCTAAAACTAAATTCATCAAGTAGGATTTTTCACCTGATTGTCGGGTTGGCGTTGAGGGTCAATGGGAACACTATCCAACCAGGGGCGTAACGACAGAGGTGCAGCCCTTGCATCCGCAGGGGGGGGGTCCCAGAGCTGTAGGGGGGGCCCAAATACTATTTCACTCCCTCTGATAAAAAGGTTCATCCTTCAGATCAGAGGTTTGTGGCTACACTTGTTATAGGTGTGAAGATTATGACGTCCACACGTTTTATGACCCTTTCGAGATGGGCTCAACAGGCTGTGAGGGTCACCAGGGGTAGGGAAGAGAAAGGCTGTGAACACTGCCCATAATTTGTAGTTATGCCCCTGCAACCAAAACTGAATTAATGGCTCCAATACTGCACACTCAATGGCTTAGAGCTGATGACACGGTGCACATTGGCACTGTCTAGGCAACTGCATGTCAGAAGAAGCAGCTGCTAACCTAACACTGGCAGACCAAAGCTTTGTGTAAGTTGCTACCCGTGCACATATTTTAATCTGCTGGAACAGACTCTCAGGGCTGTGGAGTCAGTACAAAAACCACCCAACTCCTCAATTTATGAAAACACCAATTCCAACTCCTGGTACCCAAAATGGCTCCGACTCCTTGGCTCCGACTCCTTGGTCTAATACTTACCAGGGCTGTGAATTTGGTACAGAAATCATTTGACTCCCAACTCCTAAGCTTATGAAACCACAGAATCCAGGAACCCAAAATTGCTCCGACTCCTCGACTCTGACTCCAACTTCACAGCCCTGCAGACTCTAGCAGCACCTTTTCAGAAGAAAGTTCAATACGGTTGTAACAACAGTCTCCACTAACTTCCAAGTGACACTGACCTACTACATGGCCAAAATAATAATGATTGTTCACTGGGTGTGGCAGCATGCAGGCGATAAATCAATTGATGCTTGGCAATGCATTCTGTGAAAACCTAAGAGACCTAGTCATAAAAAGTGCAAAGCTTCAACTAGGCATTTTTTTGGATGATCGAACATAGAATTTCTTTCATCACTTTTATAAAAGGGTAAATAAAATGCAGATATTGGTCCATATACAATTAACGTTCTCTCCTGGGAGCTTATTTTCATATTCTCTTTAAATTAACTGAAAAAGTTGGTGAAATACATAAAAATTATTTTGAGTATTTTCTTGCTTGCTGGTGGCTTAAAAAGGCATTTTATGCCAAGATGTGAAAATATTACGCAGGAGAAAAAGTGAATTGCATGCAGGCCATTGTCTTGTGTGTTCACCGGTTCTCAACTACCTGGTATGTGTTGCCTGCACTGTACATACAATTATGTATAAAACATGAATTGCTTTGATTTGAGATGGTATTACCAAATTTTAATGCAACTCAATGAGGGCCTCTGTAAAGTAATCTTACCCTACAACAGGTGTCTATTTATAAGGCTTAGGACAGCTTATTTAAACCGAAATCGCACTTTATGCATCCGAGTAATGTTCACCTCCCATTCATTAACCTATAACTTTATCACTACTTATCACAATGACCTGATCTATATCTTGTTTTTTTCCGCCACCAATTAGGCTTTCTTTGGGGGGTACATTTTGCTAAAAGCTACTTTACTGTAAATGCATTTTAACAGGAAGAATAAATTAAAAAAAAAATGGAAACAATTCATTATTTCTCAGTTTTCAGGCCATTATAGTTTTAAAATAATACATGCCTCCATAATGAAAACCCATGTATTATATTTGCCTAATAGTCCCGGGTATTACACCATTTAAATTATGTCCCTATCACAATGTATGGCGACAATATTTTATTTGGAATAAAAGTGCACTTTTTCCATTTTGCATCCATCACCATTTACAAGCTTATAATAATAAAAATAAACAATAGAAATATTTCATCTTTACATGCATATTTAACCACTTCACCACTGAGGGGTTTTACCCCTTGAGCACCAGAGCAATTTTCACCTTTCAGCACTCCTTCCATTCATTCATCTATAACTTTATCATTACTTATCACAATGAAATGAACTATATCTTGTTTTTTCCGCCACCAATTAGGCTTTCTTTAGGTGGGACATTATGCCAAGAATTATTTTATTCTAAATATGTTTTAATGGGAAAATAGGAAAAATGTGGGAAAAAATTCATTATTTTTCAGTTTTCGGCCATTACAGTTTTTAAATAATGTATGCTACTGTAATTAAAACCCATGAAATGTATTTGCCCATTTATCCCGGTTATAAAACCGTTTAAATTATGTCCCTATCACAATGTTTGGCGCCAATATTTTATTTGGAAATAACGGTGCATTTTTTTCAGTTTGCGTCCATCCCTAATTACAAGCCCATAGTTTATAAAGTAACAGTGTTGTACCCTCCTGACATAAAAATTTAAAAAGTTCAGTCATTAAGGTAACTATTTATGTATTTTTTTTAATTGTAAATTTTTTAATTTTTTTTTAATTACAAAAAAAAAAATTAAAAAAAAATGGAGGAGTGTGGGAGGTAATGAGTAAATTTTTTGTGTATAAGTAATGATTTGTATGTGAAAAATGCTTTAGGGTGTAGTTTTACTATTTGGCCACAAGATGGCAACAGTAACTTTTTGTTTAACCCTCCTGGCGGTTAATTTTTTTTGCCAAAATGGCAAAAATCCTTTTTTTTTTTAAAAAAAAATTTTGTGTTTCATGTAAAGCTACCAGAGTGGTAGCTACATGAAACACCACTAGAGGGCGCATGTGTCCCTCTAGTGCGATCGTCGCCGGCATCAATAGCAAACAGGGGAACGCGTATATAACGCGCTCCCGTTTGGCTTCTCCTGTCGCCATGGCGACGATCGGAATGACGTCATGGACGTCAGCCGACGTTCTGACGTCAGACACCTCCGATCCAGCCCATAGCGCTGCCCGGAACTCATTGGTCCGGGCAGCGCAGGGCTCTGGCGCGGGGGGGGGGGGGGCCCTCTTGCGCCGCTGCGTATGGGCGATCGCCGCAAAGCGGCGGCGATCAAGCTGTACGCGCGGCTAGCAAAGTGCTAGCTGCGCGTACAGCATTTTAAATGGAGCAAATCGCTCCACCAGGGGCTGAGATATCTTCCTGCGTGGCATAGCCCGAGCTCAGCTCAGGCTTACTGCCAGGAAGGTTAATGCGACCTCCAAGCGTCCTTCCGGACGCTTGGAGGAAGTACTAGGAGGCTGGGTAAGTTTTTTTTTTTTTCACAATGATCGCGCTGCTTAGCGGAAAAGCAGCGGATCATTGCAGGGCTCAGATCAACGAACGGGAATGGATTTTCCCATTCATTGATCTCCGGGCGAGCGGCGGGCGGCGTGTTTACGAGCCGGAGTGCGGGCAGCGCGGAAAGTACAGATTTCTCCGTCCCTGGGGGTGAAAGGATGGAAATAGGGACGGAGAAATTCGTACGGGCGGAGGTAAAGTGGTTAAAAAGTTTAGACCCTTAGGTAAATATTTACTTTTTTTTTTTTTTTTTTTTATTAACCACTTAGCAACCCTTGCCACGCTTATCTACGCCCCTTTAAAATTCACCTGGGGCACAGGGGCGTAGATAGGCAACTCCTGTTTGTTTTCCCGCTGTGAGCGTTCGCGTGCGCGATCGCGTGCACGCGGATGCGCGGTCGCGTGGATGTGCGGCCGCGTTCGGCACCCGCTGGTCAGCCAATCATAGTGCTTACAAGTTTGAATGAGCACTGCCAAAGCCAATGACAGTGCTCATTCATTCAGAATGTGTGTAAACATTGAATCAGTCACTATGCTGTTACAGTTACTGAGATCACTCGTGAGAGGATCTCAGATAACCAATACAGCATTAGTGAGTGATCAGCATCAGTGAGGGTTTTTTAAAATAAATTATACCCCCATTAAGCCCATTAACCCTTGCCTCCCTGAAATGTTAAAATTGCTGTGGTTCTTAGGTGAAAAACCCTGTGGTAGAGAAGTGGTTAAACATGGTATATGAGTATTTTTGGGAGGGTGGGATGTAAATTGTTATTTTTTTATGTAAATATGTGTTTATTTTTTTACATGTAGATGTAGTTTTACTATTTGGCCACAAGATGGCAGCCATGAGTTTGTTTACAATTACATCACTCTAAGCGTAACATGTACGCTTTAAGGGACTTAAGAGGCAGAAAAAGCGAGGCTTCCGAGAGAAGCCGTCGCTTTTTCTGCAGGGGAAAAGGATCACTGATCGGACACCATGGCCCAATTCATTGATCCCTCGGCTAAAAAAAACGCGGCCGGGAGCGTGCACACGCGCAATCGGCCACGGGAGCGCACATGGCCTTCTGGACGTAGCCTCTACGTCCAGAAGGCTTAAATGGTTAAACAAGTGTGAACCGACCCTAACACTTACCAAGGCTGTGGATTTTGTACAAAAATCATCTCCAACTCCTCAGTTTAAGAAACCACCGACTCCAACTCGGAATCCAGATACCCAAAATTGCTCCAACTCCAACTTCTCGGCTCCAAATCCAGAGCCCTATATACTGTATAGCTATAGGAAGATTTTCTGATGCTGAAAGCAGCATATTTATCACAAAAATGTGTATCCTAAATAATGGACTACATTCTACTATATGTTGTTAGGGTTCCTCTTTAAGCAATTTTATCCATGAAGTTATATTCAGTCAATTAATCTAGACTATAGTGAACTTCAATCTCTTGTATTAATACTTCTGTATTCCTCATCTCATGAGTTTGTGGAAGAAATAACTGGGAGAAATTTATGGCTCTTTGGAAAGAATTGCTGGCCTGTGTCACATTTCTTCAGTGCAACAAGATTATGGAATGGAATGCAGAGAACTTCTCTTGCACAACTTCCAGTATTATAGGTATGCTTATGACTATTTACGCTGGTGAAGTCCACTTTTGAGGGGGAAATGGTTTTAATGACGCAGTAGAAATAAGGAAATGACTCATCGACATCTATGCAAGTGTCACATGACCTTTCACTGCTGTCCCTCATCCACAACAGAGGAATGGAGAGACGCTAAGGAAGGGAACAAACAGTGGTTACCATAACTCATTCTTCTCCATAAATAGCAGCTGGTGGTAAATAGGGACGGCAGATCTTTCTCCCAACACCTCTTAATTCTGTTGTCAGTTTTTAGGTCTCCTATCACAAAAGCGAAAGAAAGTGATGTGCAACCAAACTAATAGGTCTAATAATAGAGTGAGCATTCCTCCAGTGTGCCAGTAACCGCAGAGGCAAGAATGGTAGAGAGCTGGAAGATTACGTCTCATCTCCTAACAGCTCAACCTTGGCTTCCATCCCTGGCATCAAAGCAGGGAAATAGGATTCAGGAGCCCTTTCGGGAAAAACAGCGCCGCAATAGGATTCTTTTATAAAAGCCAAGATTAGCGGTAAAGAAAGGAAATTTGGGCACATGGCTGCCGCCAAAATTTCCCTCCTTTGCCGCAAACAGCATGGCCATGATATGTGACAACCAAGGTAAATGTTGGCAGCTATGGGCGGCTGGTAAGCAGTAATGCCACTATTTTCATTTCCACAAGCCGCGGCTCTCGGGTTTCTATTGTGTGCCGATATTTCAAATCATTACCTCTAATTTACCTTGGTTGCCGAACATCGTGTTTTTGCGGTAGAGGAGGGAGGAAAGGTTTGGGGGGGGGGGGGGGTCTTACGGATAAGCACTACGGGGGGAGAGGTGAGTCTTAGGGTTAGGCACCACCAGTGGGGGTCTTCAGGTTAGGCATTGGTAGAGGGAGGGTTCTGTGTGAGAGTAGGGTTAGGTTTAGCCATAGTAAAATATAGGTAAATATTACCAGGGCTGTGGAGTCAGTACAAAAATCTTCCGACTCCAACTCTGACTCCTCAGTTTATGAAACCACCGACTCCGGGTACCCAAAATGGCTCAGACTCCTCGACTCCGACTCTTTAGTCAAATACTTACCAGGGCTGTGGATTTTGTACAAAAACCATCCAACTCTGACTCCTCAGTTAATGAAATCACTGACTCCAAATCTCCAGGTGCTCAAAAACTACTCAGACTCCTCGACTCCACAGCCCTGAATATTACCGATATTTTACCATCAGAATTCAGTAGTAGAATATCACGAATTTTAGCAATATTATACAAGCGGCAAACCTCTGCACCCTTTTTTTCCAGGTGCCTTTTTTACTTGTATGTCCCTGGAGTACCCTCCTAGCAAATGAAGCGTAATTATCTCAGCTTTCCTTGGTGCCTCCATCTGTATTCGACACACTGTAGCATGTCCATGTCTGGGGCATCCCTGAACAAATGACATATTAACTTTGCAAGTGAAAAGTAGTAACTACTGCAGGAAACGTTACATCGAAAAAAACACCATATTTGCAAATGTTGTGGCATAGTTACTAATTTCATGAACTTTATAACTAAAACAATTGAAACATTAGCTGTGGCACCAAACTCTGGACCTTCTAGAAAGGCTTAGGAACAACCCTTGTGGCCCATACTGTAGTATGTAAGCACCTTGTTTTGTATCCAACTAAAAGTCTTTCTACTCTTGTAATTTTGGCCCACTCTAGCATGCAGAATGCTTCTACAGTATTTCATGGATATTTGTGGGCCTTCTTGCATGTATAGCATTTTACACTTGTAGCTTAAACCAGGGCAGTACGGTGGCATGGTGGTTAACGCTCTCGCCTTGCAGTGAGGGTCCCTGGTTCGAATCACAGTGTTTGCGTGGGTTTCCGCCGCGCATTCCGGTTTCCTCGCACATCCCAAAAACATACAGATAAGTTAATTGGCTCCCCCCTAAAATTGGCCCTAGACTATGATACATACACTTACACAACAGTCCAAAAATTATCCAACTCCTCAGCCACCAACTCAGACTCCAGGTACCCAAAATGGCTCCGACTCCAACTCTCCGACTTCTTAGTCTAACACTTACCAGGGCTGTGGATTTGATACAAAAATCATCCGACTCCGACTCCTCAGTTAATAAAACCACTGACTCCGACACCAGGTACCCAAAATTGCTCCAACTCACACTCTTCAACTCCAACTCCGACTCCACAGCCCTGATACACTACACGATACATGCATACACATATGACTACGGTAGGGATTAGATTGTGAGCCCCTCTAATCGACAGTTAAGTGACAAGACAATATAGTCTGTACAGCACTGCGGAAAATGTCAGCACTATAAAAAATACAAAATAATAACAATAACCTGTGTTGTATTACCCTATTTTACCGCAAGGGGCCGCAGAAGCAATGAAAGTCTATTCATTCTATTCACAGTCCGCAGTCTGTTGCGGAGCACCGGAAGTATCCGATCCAAGGGCGACAGCACATTGAAAAAAGGAATATCCGCACTCTCCGATGGGTGGCATCCAAACGATCTCATCGAGCGACCACAAGACGAAAGTAAAAGGCTGACATGTTTCGGACAGCAATGTCCTTACTCATAGCCCAAATATACAAACATTTGCTCACACCTTTATCGCTAGAGACACACCCACAACAGGTGTGTCCCTCACAGACCTTACATCGTTTTAAAGACACTTATCAAAATTGTACAAAAGATGAATAGATCCTGAGCATTAAAACAAAATGTAATTTATTATAACATTACTAAAGGAGCAAAAGCCAATAGATCAAATTTACATCCCACCTAGCATTTAATCCATCTGGTATGCAGGTTTCTAGCTGCACAATATGCTTCCCTGAGTAGTAATCTATAGTAATAGTTTATATATATACTAATATACAATATAGGTGTACAAATTGTAGCCAAACAACAAGATGAGCGACTGATATTAGGCACTCTGCAAAATCCATCCGGCGCATCAACTCACAGGACTGTTGGGCTGATATCGTGCAGTTGGCCGCATGTGTACAATGACAATTGTTCTGAATACAGACATGTCATGCCCACTGTTTTACTTGCGCAGGCAGTATTTAGATGAGTTGGTTGTTCAGTTGGTCGATTTGCAGAAAAGACATGTCGTTTCAACAAATTGTCATGTCCGTGGTCCTGCTGTGTATTTTGTTTGGCATGTGTAGGAGCCATTAGCCATAGACCCTGAACAAGCATGCAGATCAGAGGTTTCTGACTCAAGTCTGACTGGATAAGCTGCATTCTTGTTTCAGGTGTGCGAGTGTGTGTGTGAGATCAGAAAGACAGGACTGCCAGGCAACTGGTATTGTTTAGAAGAAAATAATTAGAATTATTAATTCTATTAATTAGAATAGAAAATAATAGCCCTCTCACTTCCAAGTTCCCTTTCACAATGTCTATTGTAAGTCAGGGAACTTTGAAGGATATTTCACAACCTTTGGCTTTGGGTTGTTTTCAAGTAGCTCATTACATAACAGTAGGGATGCTTAGGACCCTGCAGAAGTCATCTCTTTTCTTGACTTACTGTTATTATTGCGTGTTTATACAATGGGGATATGTAGTGGAGTCCATTCATTCCTCTACCTTTTTATATTTTCTATGCCAACAGCTGCCATACAGCACAAGGACATCATGGATCACCCTCATGTTTATTAGTTGACAAGATTTTCATTTATTTTTAAACAATTGCTGTTCCGTATTTTACCTAAATACAAGATTTGGTGATTAGAGCTAGTTCACACTGGGCGTTTTTTGAGCGCTTTGCAGATCGTCCAAGTGTCTTCACCACACTACCCTCTAGACTGTAAGCTCGCAAGGGCAGGGACCTCCTCCTAGTGTTTCTTATTTTGCTGTACTTTATCCTCAAACCACACATGAACTATGTAAATATTTGTACCGCTGGATGTCATGATTGTACAGGGTCTTGAACTTCTCATGTATAAAAGTTCCCCAATGTTTGTTTTGTACTATGTACAGCCCTATGGAAGATGTTGGCGCTATATACCGGTAAATTAAAAAATAATAAAAATGTCGATTCAAGCACTGACTTTTTTCAAATTTATGAGGACACTTTCTATTTATCTGATGCAGCCCTAGGGTGTTTTTCACCACGGCCAACCACAGCCTTCATTTTAGAACAACTGGCCAATTCCATGGCAACAGAATTTCCATCTTAGTATAGTGCCATGGGACCTGGAGAGAGCAGTGAGAAAGGTTGGCAATCTGACAAATGCTAAATATCTACATTTATTGCTGCATACTATAATTCCAATGTTTAGAGACAACAACATGACTCTTTACCAAGGTAAGCAATGCAGGAATTCTTTTGCCTGAGAGTGCACATCCCACCAGAGTTCTCCCATCTGCACATATTTCCTGCATGGCTCCTCCTGATATAGAGGCACACCGTTGCATCAACTTAGGAATTTTGTTATTGGAGTGCCAACCTTTCTACTGGCTTTTCCAGCGACCTAAGGTTTGAGCATCTAGTGACTTGATGGGCCACGCCATATGATGAGCATCACCTCTACCCTACGGTACCTGGAGAGATGGTTCAGCTCGGTTTTGGGGGGCAGGTGTACTCAGTTACAGACAGTTGTGCCATGTTGCGCTTTTTGAAAAGCAGAATGTTCAGACTACAGCACATCACTACAATCACAGTGCGAATGCAGCACAACGGTACTACGGCCACAATGCGTTCTTATACGGAGATTGTGGTGCGTTTGCACGGCGTTTCATACACACAGAGGTAGATTCACTATAACAAATAGCGTGCCTTATCAGAGTTAATGTGCCTTATCAGAATTAACATGCCTCATTAGTGTAGCATAGCGAGCGCTACGAATTTATGCCTGCTAATTGGCAATGACGAGAGCTCCACTCGTCCTGCCCTGAGCCCATGCGGGTCCAATCACTTTAAGGAACATTATCCCCGCACTTTGATTGGCTGCCTATCACTTGACAGGAAACTTGACAGGCAGCCTATTGGGCCAATCAAAGTGTGGGGATAATGTCCTTTAAAGTGATTGGACCCGCAGGGGCTCAGGGCAGGACAAGTGGAGCTCTCGTCATTGTCAATCAGCAGGCATAAGTTTGTAGCGCTCGTTATGCTACTCTGATAAGGCACCTTAACTCTGATAAGGTATGTTAACTCTGATAAGGCATTCTATTTATTATAGTGAATCAACTCCACAGGCTCTAAGACCTTTACTTATATTTAGGGTTGTTTCTCCTTGCGGACTCAAAGGGCTAGAGCTGCAGCCACTCAGGTGCACTCAGTATGCAGTAGCAGTGTTAGGGAGGCTTGCCCAAGGACTCCTCACTGAATAGATGCAGGCTTACTGAACAGGAAGAGCTGAGATTCAAACCCTGGTCTCCGGTGTCAGAGGCAGAGCCTTCAATCAGCCACTAATGTCTGACAATAAAAAGGCAAGCTACAGCCAATGCATCTGCCGTCCAGAAAGGTTGCAGGGTTGTATAGTATCACAACACACAAAACCACAATGGATGTATTTTCAAGAATTCCTATGAAAATCAGGATCCATTGTACCCGTCTGTTGCCTGGCTGTCCAGAGTATGCTGCACTACAACACACTGCAGTGAATGCTGTATGGACCAAGCCTTATGGTTATAGCTAGCTTGCCTTAACATTTATTTTATTGTTATTGTCAGACAGGTCTTACAAACAAAAAACAACCACTATGTAAGGGATTATAGCTGCTTGTAGTACATGAATGTGCGTGGATGAGGGGCCATGTCTGCCATCCACACACAGTGATGAGCTGATAACACAGAATGGCCATTGAGGTGGACCAAGATACAGAAAGCGATGGCCATAACTTTTAAGGGGAGAAGAGACTGTTCAAACACAGCCTCAAGGGGCCCATACACCTAACAATTTCTCCGCCGATATACAGCAGATTTGATCGGCTGTGAAATCGTTGCGCAAACGCTGCCAGAATGATCAATTTCCGTCCAAAATCAATCGTTCCCGTCGTTCTGTCCGTGCGGAAGATTTTGCTCGGTCGCCGGCGGGTCGAAGTGCGTCGATAGAGGCGTTTCAATGCCCGACGACCGACGCAATACAGCGGCAATACATTACCTGCTCCGGCCGGCGCGAGTCCCCTGGTCACCGCTGTCTCTTCTCCGCTGGGCTCCAGGGCTGCAGCTTCACTGAACTTCCTGTCCCGGCAGGAAGTTTAAACAGTAGAGCGCCCTCTACTGTTTAAACTTCCCCGGACAGAAAGAAGTGAAGCCAGCCGGTCCGGAAACCCGGCGGAGAAGAGACAGCGGTGACCGGGGGGACTCACGCCGGCCGGAGCAGGTAATGTATGCGGGAAGGGGGGGCGCCGGCGTTAGCGGCAGCACCACCACAGATTGTGATCGGTTTCATGCTGAAATCGATTCATAATCTGTTTGCAGTAAAAGCAGCCATACGATCCCTCTCTGATCAGATTCGATCAGAGAGGGATCTATCTGTTGGTCGATCTGATGGCAAATTGACCAGTGTATGGCCACCTTTACTGGCCACACAGTTTTTCCCTAAAAGATGCAATATCAATTAATGATAAATCCAGGCAAGCAGAAGCATAACTACTGGGGGGTGCATAGTTTGCAACTGCAAGGGGCTTAAGGTTGTGGCCGTCCATCACTCATACTCCCCCTGATACATGGCTCCCCTCTTTGGCCTCTTTTCCATGGGTGGCTGAACTGCTCATCTGTCAGGCAGTTCAGCCACCCGGCCACCAACACTGAATGGCAGTGTTTGGTAACAACATGTGTGTCCTATTGTGGGGTTACCTGATGGTGAAAAAAGACACTAGTCTATTTTAGGGGACCCAGCAGGAAACTTCATAGGGAACAGTTCTCCAATCACAGCACCCTCTACAGCACAAAGCATTGTGACTGGCCAAATAGTGTAGTACAACCTAGCAGTGAGATAGGGTGCCATCCGCCCAATCACGTTAGCTGAATTTCCCTATGAGGTTTCTTGCGGAGTCCCCTAAAGTAGACTAGCGCCGCAAAATGCTGCTAAAATAAGTGATCCTGTGTACTTTGCCTGCACAAGCGTAACTCAAAAAGAAAAATAGAAAAGGGAGGAGCGCTCCGTAGTGTATTAAACCTTTTAATTGGATACCACGCTAGGGTTAAAAACACTTACAAGAATATAAAAAACATCAAGCATATCGAGGGTGAGTACCCCCAGAAGAAAGACCTTGGATGGCAACCTGTTCCTCCTCTGTGGCCAGCAGCGGGGGTGGTCCTAGGTGTTCATGGACAACGGAAGCCTATCCTCTGGTCACTGGATGCAGTAACTTTGCAACGCGTTTCGGCGTCTCCACGCCTTTGTCAAGCTTGACAAAGGCGTGGAGACGCCGAAACGCGTTGCGAAGTTACTGCATCCAGTGACCAGAGGATAGGCTTCCGTTGTCCATGAACACCTAGGACCACCCCCGCTGCTGGCTTGACAAAGGCGTGGAGACGCCGAAACGCGTTGCGAAGTTACTGCATCCAGTGACCAGAGGATAGGCTTCCGTTGTCCATGAACACCTAGGACCACCCCCGCTGCTGGCCACAGAGGAGGAACAGGTTGCCATCCAAGGTCTTTCTTCTGGGGGTACTCACCCTCGATATGCTTGATGTTTTTTATATTCTTGTAAGTGTTTTTAACCCTAGCGTGGTATCCAATTAAAAGGTTTAATACACTACGGAGCGCTCCCCCCTTTTCTATTTTTCTTTTTGTGCTACAGTTATACCCTTCAGCCGGGGTCGAGGAGCAGCCAGTGGTTGTATTAAGAATAACCAGAAGTGGTGGTCGTTTAGCGCAAGATTGCACATCGTTTTCACAAACGTAACTACAGGTCTTGTTTCTTCCCTCTTCCAGGGATCATATAATAAGTGTGGCTGCTATGATGATGATGATAATAATAATAATAATAATAATAATAATAATAATAATAATAATTCCTTTATTTGTATAGCACTTTTCTCTTGTCGTACTCAAAGCACTTGCGAGGCAGCCGCTAGAGCGCACTCAGTAGGCACTAGCAGTGTAAGGGCTGGTGCACACCAAAAGCGGTTCTGAGCGTTTTTGAAAACTGTTTGGCTAATGTATTGCAATGGGCTGGTGCACACCAGAGCGATTCATTTTTTCCCCAAACGCAATCTCCGGTCCTGCAGCATTTTTGCTGATTTCTGAGGCGATTCTGCCTCAATGTTCAGTATAGCTAGATCAGAGCTGTTTTCCAAGCGTTTTTTTTTTAACTGTAGCTGTTCAGTTACAGCTTTACTGTAACAAATATAAAAATACGCAACACAAAAATGCGCCAAAAACCGCTAGGCATGATTAGAAAATCACTAGATTCGCTCTGAAAACCGCTTCAAAACCCGCTAAGAGTTTGCGGTTCCGCTAGCAGTTTTTGATGTGCACTGGCCCTCAGGGAGTCTCACCCAAAGAACTGGAAGCGCCAGGATTTGAACCCAGGTCTCTTGTGTCAGAGGCAGAGCCCTTAACCATTACACTATCCAGCCACTATATGATGCCTCCTATAAGCCTGTAAGATGGCTGACAAATGTGTAAGGAACAGGTACACTTTAAATACATCCTCATCAACACATCCTTAGTATAATAAAAACAGAAAAAAAGCCAGCAAATGAGAATTTATATGCCAGTTTACATCTCTGGTGCACGATCTACGTATATTTCAAAGGACTGGCTACACGCAGCAGGAAATAAAAGGAGCAATGTCATTAGTCTTCTTGGCAGACATCAGTTTGGACAAGGCAACCTGATCTGTCAATGCAACTTCTGGCAGCGGAGGCTATGTGCTAATCTGCAGGACTTGGGTGACATTAACTCTGGCTGTTGTTTTGGAAGAACTGAAGGGCAGCCAGGAAGAGGAAGAAGCCAAAGACTGTGAGTCCTGAGGGTCTGCAGAGAGGCTCAGCACACTGGGGCATCTCTCGCATCCCTCTCTATGCTGCAGTACAACACTGCAGCAGCAACGCAGTATCATCCGCCTCAGTTCTGGCACACTATGCACTATACCCTGAGGCCCCACACAGCTTGCATGAGTTCAGCATGACAAAGTCCTGCGTCATGAACTCTAACATATTTTCTATTGCTGCTGTTCATTTAACCTTTGAAGTGACCCTGTTAGGCTGGCGAGATATGCAAATGACTGCTTTGTCATCGGTTATGAAATATTTTGACAGCGACGCTTCACAGAAGACACCTTGTTTACATACATGCATGCACTAATTGCAGGAGCTGTACATACTTACAAAACAAGGTATCTGGGATGTTTTCATTTGGCTTACCAAAATCCAAAAGTACATTCCACTGTAATATAATCCTATACACTTAATGTATTCAATGGACACTAATATTCTATGATGCAGCTACCGTAAGGCTAAGCATTGACAATGATGATAACCTAAGCGTTGTGACTTGACATTAATTATCATAAACTATGCCCTACTACATGGGGTGGCTACTTGTTTAATAGGGTGTATGCTGACCTGTCAATAACAACACCCAAAATGAAGCAGCTAAGCAGCAATAAAAAAATGCTTGTGTTATAAAAATATCAGTTAATTATAGGTGGCAATGGACATGGAATACATTATAAAACCAGTTTATACAAAAACTAGATACACCTTTGTAATGATGTAATATTTGCGCCAGTGTACCTCCAAAATCCTGCAATTATTTTGACAGATCATAGTAGATTTCCCATTGATAGTACATAGCGAGTGGCCACCCCAGCACATCATAAGCAGTGGTCGGTATGTAATCAAACACTAATTATACCCCAGCATAAACTCCCCTGCTTGCTCAAGGTCAAGACCCACAATCCACCAGAGCCTGGTCTTGCTCATAACTAGACAGACGTTATTTTTTTCCTACATAGGACACAGACCCATAATAAACATCACCCTCCAGCCACCTTGGTGCAGATGATCAGCACACATTAATGCTAATTAACACATGCGCTGCCTTGGAAAATTCATATCAGCATGCATTATACTGCGGTGGTCGGTCATAATTACCTTTTTCGTGATCACTTTTACAGATCGATAAAAGAATGCTAGTGTGTCCTTCTTTTTGCCTTGCCTATTGCTGGCGAGCGACCGATCGCCAAGAGCACTTTGACAACTGGCGTGAGAGCGCGCATGCGCGCGAAGAGGCTCCCGGGAGATGTAGTCCTTGATGGCAGGAGCGCATGACTTCGCCGGGTTGGCTTCCAGAACTGCAGCAGTGACAGTCAGAGCTGACCCCGCCCACGTAGCGTCAGCTGATACATGGCGCAGCGAGCGCTTGTGCAGGGCAGGATGGGGAGACAATGACACGCTCACGTGTCCATCAATAGCACTATTCAAGGGAGGAAGGCTGCTGTGTGATGCTGCGGCAGTGCCTGTCCAGCAGGGACTGTCAGCATCTCAGTGTCATGAAATACACAGCATTATATACATATTTCATAATTGCAAAGTGGATCTGATCCCATTGTGAAATAATACCATCTGTTATATCCTATATAATAAAACCCTACTGCCTCTGCATCCCGTGTCCCAGTGAGTGTCCCATCTGCGCTCTGCGCAGGGGCGCGCGCGTGGCTCGGCTGCGTGCGCGGCGGGTGCATGTGCAATGAAGACCTACCCTTTTTTAAACGGGCTTAGGACCACTAGTATTATATATTATGTCAATAATGTACTCAGGGGCGTAGCAATAGGGCGTGCAGAGGTAGCGACCGCATCGGGGCCCCGTAGGGCCCTCTCTGAATTGCAGTATCAGCTCTCTATTGGTCCTGTGCTCATAATAATCACTTCTATAGATACTTTGAATAGTGGTAATCATTAACAAACTGCTCCCCATTCCCTTCTTGCACCTCTGACACTGTAGTTGCCATTGGCAGGTTTTGGCGCGACGTATCAATTGATATGTATGGAGATTGCTTGGGGGGGCCCCATGTAAAACTTGCATCGGGGCCCACAGCTCCTAAGCTACGCCACTGAATGTACTGCATGTACAAACAGGATCGCTGTGATTTAAATCCAGAGTTCAAAGTTCTTCTAAGGTTGTTTCACACAGGCTTTTTTTTTTTCCTCAATCAACTAGGGTTGCCAGGTCGGCTGATGGAGAAAACCGGACAAGGGGTGGAGTTAGGGGTGGAGTTAGGGGCGGAGTCAGAAGCGCACTTTTATGTAGAGTGGGGCTAAGCAATGGGCTTTTTAAAAAACATTTTTATAGTATTTATATCGCACTGACATCTTCTGCAGCACATTACAGAGTACATAGCCATGTCACTAACTGTCCTCACCAGTAGTACTGGTCCAGTGCACATAAGAGACAGTTTTTCACCAGTAACTGCACATAAGAGACAGCTTTTCACCAGTAAATGCACATTATAAGAGACACCTTTTCGCCAGTAAATGCACATAATAAGAGACAGCTTTTCCCCAGTAAATGCACAAGAGACAGCTTTTCACCAGTAAATGCACATAATAAGACACAGCTTTTCACCAGTAAATGCACATAATAAGAGACAGCTTTTCACCAGTAAATGCACAAAAGAGACAGCTTTTCACCAGTAAATGCACATAATGACAAACAGCCAGTGTTCCCAGTATATGTAGCCAGGGATATATGTGCCCAGTATATGTAGCCAGGGGGTATATATGTCCCAGTATATGTAGGCAGGGGTGTAAATGACCCAGTATACGTAGGCAGGGGTATATATGTCCCAGTATATGTAGCCAGGGGGTATATGTGCCCAGATTAGGTAGCCAGGGGGTATATGTGCCCAGAATAGGTAGCCAGGAGCTATATGTGCCCAGAATAGGTAGCCAGGGGCTATATGTGCCCAGAATAGGTAGCCAGGGGCTATATATGCCCAGAATAGGTAGCCAGGGGCTATATGTGCCCGGAATAGGTAGCCAGGGGCTATATGTGCCCGGAATAGGTAGCCAGGGGGTATATGTGCCCGGAATAGGTAGCCAGGGGCTATATGTGCCCAGAATAGGTTAGGTAGCCAGGTGCCTCCCCCCCCCCCCCCCCCCCGCAGGAGGAGAACAGTGCAGCAGAGAGAGAGCTGGGAGCAGCGGTGGAGAAGGGGGGCAATCTCCCCCCCCTTCCCTCACCTTAGGGTGCTCTCTCTCCCCCGCTGTCTCCTCCAATATGATGTGCAGGCTGGCGGGTGGCTGCGGGCGGAACTTACCTCTGTGTCGCAGGCGCCGGAAGTTCGGGTCCCGCAGCCGCTGAGATTCGACTCAAAAAAGATCCGGATCAAAGATTCGAATCATTCATGAGCCGGACAACACTATTCAGACTGATTAGTGTTGTCCGGCTCATGAATGATTCGGATCTTTGATCCGGATCTTTTTTGAGTCGAATCTCAGCGGCTGCGGGACCCGAACTTCCGGCGCTGGAGCGACACAGAGGTAAGTTCCGCCTGCAGCCACTCGCCAGCCTGCACATCATCCTGGAGGAGACAGCGGGGGAGAGAGAGCACCCTAAGGTGAGGGAAGGGGGGGGGGGAGATTGCCCCCCTTCTCCACCGCTGCTCCCAGCTCTCTCTCTGCTGCGCTGTTCTCCTCCTGCGCTGCGGGGGGGGGGGGGGGGGGGGCTCTAAACCGGACAACTTAATTGTCCGGTTTAGCATGCCTTTTTGCACCGGACACAGCGCACAAAAACCGGACTGTCCGTTGTAAAACCGGGCACCTGGCAACCCTACAATCAACTGCCAAACCCTTTAATTATAATGGAGATGTATGAGTGTCGCTGAGGAGGATTTTGTCATGTAGGGTTTTCCATCATTTCCAAGAGGCATTGGATCTAAGATTTATTTTTTTTTGACTCTAAGGGCTGGTGCACACCAACAGAACTTCTGAGCACTTTTAAAAAACGCTAACGCTTTGAAATACGCTTGGTTAATGTATTTGAATGGGAAGGATCACACCAGAGCGATGTGATTTTTTCCCAAATGCAAAGGCGGTCCTGCGGTGTTTCTGAGGCTATACAGCCTCAATGTTAAAGGGATTAAGTTTTTTAAGTTTTGTTTTCGCCGACAGGCCTGGCCTTCTTTGCGTTCCCATCTGCAATAGCATCCTACGCCAGTCATCCAAAATGATTTTTTAATCGAGGCTTAACCACTTGCCGACCGCCCACAGCCCATGGGCGGCGGCAAAGTGGACGCCTAAAGGACCGCAATACGCCTTCAGGCGGCGCGTCCTTTAGGCATGCCGGGGGAGCGATCGCGTCATTGATGACGCGCGCTTCCCCCGGCAACTGGCTCCGCCCACCCGCCGTAACATCCCGCCGGCCGTACGGAAGCGCCGGCGGGATGTTAACCCCGCGATCGCCGCATACAAAGTGTATAATACACTTTGTAATGTATACAAAGTGTATTATACAGGCTGCCTCCTGCCCTGGTGGTCCCAGTGTCCGAGGGACCACCAGGGCAGGCTGCAGCCACCCTAGTCTGCACCCAAACACACTGATCTGCCCCCCCCCCGCCCACTGATCGCCCACAGCACCCCTCAGACCCCCCCCTGCCCACCCCCCAGACCCCTGTTTGCACCCAATCACCCCCCTAATAACCCATCAATCACTCCCTGTCACTATCTGTCAACGCTATTTTTTTTTTATATCCCCCCCTGCCCCCTGCCCCCTCCTGATCACCCCCCCACCCCTCAGATTCTCCCCAGACCCCCCCCCAGACCCCCCCCCTGTGTACTGTATGCATCTATCTTCCCTGATAACCTGTCAATCACCCGTCAATCACCCATCAATCACCCATCAATCACCCCCTGTCACTGCCACCCAACAATCAGCCCCTAACCTGCCCCTTGCGGGCAATCTGATCACCCACCCACACCAATAGATCGCCCGCAGATCCGACATCAGATCACCTCCCAAATCCATTGTTTACATCTATTCTTTCCTCTAAACACCCACTAATTACCCATCAATCACCCATCAATCACCCCCTATCACCACCTGTCACTTTTACCTATCAGATGAGACCCTAATCTGCCCCTTGCGGGCACCCAATCACCCGCCAACACGCTCAGATTGCCCTCTGACCCCCCCTTATCAATTCGCCAGTGCATTAATTACATCTGTTCTTCCCTGTAATAACCCACTGATCACCTGTCAATCACCTGCCAATCACCTATCACCCATCAATCACCCCCTGTCACTGCCACCCATCAATCAGCCCCTAACCTGCCCCTTGCGGGCAATCTGATCTCCCACCCACACCATTAGATCGCCCGCAAACCCGCCGTCAGATTACCTCCCAAATGTATTGTTTACATCTGTTATCTTCTCTAAACACCCACTAATTACCCATCAATCACCCATCAATCACCCCCTATCACCACCTGTCACTGTTACCTATCAGATCAGACCCTAAGCTGCCCCTTGCGGGCACCCAATCACCCGCCCACACGCTCAGATTGCCCTCAGACCCCCCCCCCCCCCCCCTTATCAATTCACCAGTGCATTAATTACATCTGTCCTTCCATGTAATAACCCACTGATCACCTGTCAATCACCTGCCAATCACCTATCACCCATCAATCACCCCCTGTCACTGCCACCCAACAATCAGCCCCTAACCTGCCCCTTGCGGGCAAACTGATCACCCACCCACACCAATAGATCGCCCGCAGATCCGACATCAGATCACCTCCCAAATCCATTGTTTACATCTATTCTCTCCTCTAAACACCCACTAATTACCCAGCAATCACCCATCAATCACCCCCTATCACCACCTGTCACTTTTACCTATCAGATCAGACCCTAATCTGCCCCTTGCGGGCACCCAATCACCCGCCAACACGCTCAGATTGCCCTCTGACCCCCCCTTATCAATTCGCCAGTGCATTAATTACATCTGTTCTTCCCTGTAATAACCCACTGATCACCTGTCAATCACCTGCCAATCACCTATCACCCATCAATCACCCCCTGTCACTGCCACCCATCAATCAGCCCCTAACCTGCCCCTTGCGGGCAATCTGATCTCCCACCCACACCATTAGATCGCCCGCAAACCCGCCGTCAGATTACCTCCCAAATGTATTGTTTACATCTGTTATCTTCTCTAAACACCCACTAATTACCCATCAATCACCCATCAATCACCCCCTATCACCACCTGTCACTGTTACCTATCAGATCAGACCCTAAGCTGCCCCTTGCGGGCACCCAATCACCCGCCCACACGCTCAGATTGCCCTCAGACCCCCCCCCCCCCCCCCTTATCAATTCACCAGTGCATTAATTACATCTGTCCTTCCATGTAATAACCCACTGATCACCTGTCAATCACCTGCCAATCACCTATCACCCATCAATCACCCCCTGTCACTGCCACCCAACAATCAGCCCCTAACCTGCCCCTTGCGGGCAAACTGATCACCCACCCACACCAATAGATCGCCCGCAGATCCGACATCAGATCACCACCCAAGCGCAGTGTTTCCATCTATTCTCTCCTCTAAACACTCACTAATTACCCATCAATCACCCATCAATCACCCCCTATCACCACCTGTCACTGTTACCCATCAGATCAGACCCTAATCTGCCCCTTGCGGGCACCCAATCACCCGCCTACACGCTCAGATTGCCCTCAGACCCCCCCTTATCAATTCGCCAGGGCATTATTTACATCTGTCCTTCCCTGTAATAACCCACTGATCACCTGTCAATCACCTGTCAATCACCCATCAATCACCCCCTGTCACTGCCACCCATCAATCACCCCCTGTCACTGCCACCCATCAATCAGACCCTAACCTGCCCCTTGCGGGCAAACTGAACACCCACCCACACCAATAGATCGCCCGCAGATCCGACGTCCGATCACCTCCCAAGTGCAGTGTTCACATCTGTTCTCTACCCTAAACACCCACTAATTACCCATCAATCACCCCCTGTCACTGCTACCTATCAGATTAGACCCCTATCTGCCCCTAGGGCACTCAATCACCCGCCCACACCCTCAGAATGCCCTCAGACCCCAGCCCTGATCACCTCGCCAGTGCATTGCTTGCATCTATTCCCCCCTCTAATCACACCTTGAGACACCCATCAATCACCTCCTGTCACCCCCTAGCACACCTACCCATCAGATCAGGCCCTAATTTGCCCCGTGTGGGCTCCTGATCACTCGGCCAAACCCTCAGATCCCCCTCAGACCCCCTTCCGATCACCTCCCCAGTGCATTGATTGCATCTATTTTCCCCTCTAACCACCCCCTGAGACACCCATCAATCACCTCCTGTCACCCCCCTAGCACTCCTATCCATCAGATCAGGCCCAATACAACCTGTCATCTAAAAGGCCACCCTGCTTATGACCGGTTCCACAAAATTCGCCCCCTCATAGACCACCTGTCATCAAAATTTGCAGATGCTTATACCCCTGAACAGTCATTTTGAGACATTTGGTTTCCAGACTACTCACGGTTTTGGGCCCGTAAAATGCCAGGGCGGTATAGGAACCCCACAAGTGACCCCATTTTAGAAAAAAAGACACCCCAAGGTATTCTGTTAGGTGTATGACGAGTTCATAGAAGATTTTATTTTTTGTCAAAAGTTAGCGGAAATTGATTTTTTATTGGTTTTTTTTCACAAAGTGTCATTTTCCGCTAACTTGTGACAAAAAATAAAATCTTCTATGAACTCGCCATACACCTAACGGAATACCTTGGGGTGTCTTCTTTCTAAAATGGGGTCACTTGTGGGGTTCCTATACTGCCCTGGCATTTTAGGGGCCCTAAACCGCGAGGAGTAGTCTAGAAAACAAATGCCTCAAAATGACCCGTGAATAGGACGTTGGGCCCCTTAGCGCACCTAGGCTGCAAAAAAGTGTCACACATGTGGTACCGCCGTACTCAGGAAAAGTAGTATAATGTGTTTTGGGGTGTATTTTTACACATACCCATGCTGGGTGGGAGAAATAACTCTGTAAATGGACAATTGTGTGTAAAAAAATCAAAAGATTGTCATTTACAGAGGTATTTCTCCCACCCAGCATGGGTATGTGTAAAAATACACCCCAAAACACATTGTACTACTTCTCCCGAGTATGGCAATACCACATGTGTGGCACTTTTTTGCACCCTAACTGCGCTAAAGGGCCCAAAGTCCAATGAGTACCTTTAGGATTTCACAGGTCATTTTGCGACATTTGGTTTCAAGACTACTCCTCACGGTTTAGGGCCCCTAAAATGCCAGGGCAGTATAGTAACCCCACAAATGACCCCATTCTAGAAAGAAGACACCCAAAGGTATTCCGTTAGGAGTATGGTGAGTTCATAGAAGATTTTATTTTTTGTCAAAAGTTAGCGGAAAATTGATTTTTATTGTTTTTTTCACAAAGTGTCATTTTCCACTAACTTGTGACAAAAAATAAAATCTTCTATGAACTCACCATACTCCAAACGGAATACCTTGGGGTGTCTTCTTTCTAAAATGGGGTCATTTGTGGGGTTCCTATACTGAACTGGCATTTTAGGGGCCCTAAACCGTGAGGAGTAGTCTGGAAATCAAATTTCGCAAAATGACCTGTGAAATCCTAAAGGTACTCATTGGACTTTGGGCCCTTTAGCGCAGTTAGGGTGCAAAAAAGTGCCACACATGTGGTATTGCCATACTCGGGAGAAGTAGTACAATGTGTTTTGGGGTGTATTTTTACACATACCCATGCTGGGTGGGAGAAATACCTCTGTAAATGACAATCTTTTGATTTTTTTACACACAATTGTCCATTTACAGAGTTATTTCTCCCACCCAGCATGGGTATGTGTAAAAATACACCCCAAAACACATTGTACTACTTCTCCCGAGTACGGCGATACCACATGTGTGGCACTTTTTTGCACCCTAACTGCGCTAAAGGGCCCAAAGTCCAATGAGTACCTTTAGGATTTCACAGGTCATTTTGCGGAATTTGATTTCCAGACTACTCCTCACGGTTTAGGGCCCCTAAAATGCCAGGGCAGTATAGGAACCCCACAAATGACCCCATTTTAGAAAGAAGACACCTCAAGGTATTCCGTTAGGAGTATGGTGAGTTCATAGAAGATTTTATTTTTTGTCACAAGTTAGTGGAAAATGACACTTTGTGAAAAAAACAATAAAAATCAATTTTCCGCTAACTTTTGACAAAAAATAAAATCTTCTATGAACTCACCATACTCCTAACGGAATACCTTGGGGTGTCTTCTTTCTAAAATGGGGTCATTTGTGGGGTTCCTATACTGCCCTGGCATTTTAGGGGCCCTAAACCGTGAGGAGTAGTCTGGAAATCAAATTCCGCAAAATGACTTGTGAAATCCTAAAGGTACTCATTGGACTTTGGGCCCTTTAGCGCAGTTAGGGTGCAAAAAAGTGCCACACATGTGGTATCGCCGTACTCGGGAGAAGTAGTACAATGTGTTTTGGGGTGTATTTTTACACATACCCATGCTGGGTGGGAGAAATAACTCTGTAAATGGACAATTGTGTGTAAAAAAAATGAAAAAATTGTCATTTACAGAGAGATTTCTCCCACCCAGCATGGGTATGTGTAAAAATACACCCCAAAACACATTCTACTACTTCTCTTGAGTACGGCAATACCACATGTGTGGCACTTTTTTGCAGCCTAACTGCGCTAAGGGGCCCAAAGTCCAATGAGCACTTTTAGGCTTTACAGGGGTGCTTACAAATTAGCACCCCCCAAAATGCGAGGACAGTAAACACACCCCACAAATGACCCCATTTTGGAAAGTAGACACTTCAAGGTATTCAGAGAGGGGCATGGTGAGTCCGTGGCAGATTTCATTTTTTTTTGTCGCAAGTTAGAAGAAATGGATTCTTTTTTTTTTTCTTTTTTTTGTCACAAAGTGTCATTTTCCGCTTACTTGTGACAAAAAATAATATCTTCTATGAACTCACTATGCCTCTCAGTGAATACTTTGGGATGTCTTCTTTCCAAAATGGGGTCATTTGGGGGGTATTTATACTATCCTGGAATTCTAGCCCCTCATGAAACATGACAGGGGGTCAGAAAAGTCAGAGGTGCTTGAAAATGGGAAAATTCACTTTTTGCACCATAGTTTGTAAACGCTATAACTTTTATAACTTTTTATCAAAAACATGTTTGTCCACATTTTTCGCGCTGCATGTATACAGAAATTTTACTTTATTTGAAAATTGTCAGCACAGAAAGTTAAAAAAATCATTTTTTTGCCAAAATTCATGTCTTTTTTGATGAATATAATAAAAAGTAAAAATCGCAGGAGCAATCAAATAGCACCAAAAGAAAGCTTTATTAGTGACAAGAAAAGGAGCCAAAATTCATTTAGGTGGTAGGTTGTATGAGCGAGCAATAAACCGTGAAAGCTGCAGTGGTCTGAGTGGAAAAAAAGTGCCTGGTCCTTAAGGGTTAGAAAGACTGTAGTCCTCAAGTGGTTAAGTATCCATTTAAGTATAGGAAAGGGGGAAATTGCTCTAAAAAAATGCTAGAGCAGAGCGATTTTCCAAGCTTTTTTTTTTTTTTTTTTTTTACAAAAGCTGTACACTTCCAGCTTTACTGTACAAAAAAAAAATCTCTACACCAAAACGCTCAAAAAATTGCTAGGCACATGCCTGAAATCGTTTTGAAAAGTAGCTTCAAAAGACGCTTAGCGTTTGTGATTACAGTATCGATTTTTGGTGTGCACCTGCCCATAGTCGTACTTGAACAGGAACATATCAAATGCTTACTAAACTTTTGAAAATAATTTTTCTTTCCCATGTCTTTCTTAAAGTTAATCTAAACACATGATGTACCTGCATATGAATATTACATACTTACCTCGCCGTTAGTTCCTCTCAGACGCTCACCATTTTCTTCTTACAGCGATTCCTTCCAGTTCTGTCAGAAATAAAATATATCCGTTGTTGTCAGTTATAACTGAAAGGACAACTGATAAGCAAGGTAATGTCCATGTTTGCTTATGGCTCAAGTGGGCGATATTACAGTTTAACCACCCTGGCGTTCTATTAAGATCGCCAGGGCGGCTGCGGGAGGGTTTTTTTAAATAAAAAAAAAACTATTCCATGCAGCCAACTGAAAGTTGGCTGCATGAAAGCCCACTAGAGGGCGCTCCGGACACGTCATTCTGATCGCCTCCGGCGATCAGAATTAACAATGAAGACCGCAATGAGCGGCCTTCCTTGTTTTGCTTACCTCGAGCGGAGTGACGTCATGGACGTCAGCCGATGTCCTGACGTCAGCCGCCTCCGATCCAGCCCTTAGCGCTGGCCGGAACTGTTTGTTCCGGCTACGCTGGGCTCGGGCGGCTGGGGGGACCCTCTTTCGCCGCTGCACGCGGCGGCGATCAGGTAGCACACGCGGCTGGCAAAGTGCCGACTGCGTGTGCTGCTTTTTATTTCAAGAAAATCGGCACAGCAGGGCCTGAGCGGCACCCTCTGGCGGTAATGGACGAGCTGAGCTCGTCCATACCGCCCGGCTGGTTAACAGTGTTCTGACAAGGAAGCTGTTATGGGGGTAATGGCAGGGCGGGATTTGTACTTTTTATCTGTCACCAGCCGCCCCCCTTCAGTATAGGTAGAGAGATTACCCCTCCCCCCTTCCCTCTGGTATAGGTAACCTGATGACACCCCCACCCCCCAGTATAGGTAGCCAAATGACCCCTTTCCCTCCAGTATAGGTAGCCAGATGACTTCCTTAATTCCACCCCCCTTTTCAGTGTAGGTAGCCAGCTCGCCTTCACACTGCAGCAGCCATTAGTGTCACTCATTTCTCCACTGGTCAATGCTATCCAAGTCCATAGCCACCTGCCACAATGCAAACATATACAGAGAGCAAGGAGGCTACTGCACAGGCCAGCGGCTGGCAAGCAGAGTACAGTAAGGTGCTTGCCTGATCTCCCTGCATTCCAGCTTACAAATGCTGCACCAGTTTAGCCTGCTGCTTTGGTGCCCTTGCTCCTGTGGTGCCCAAAGCCATGGCCTAGGTGGCCGTGGCTTAAATCCAGCCCTGGGTAATGGCCATTTTAAAAATGGAGGATGGAGGATTTCACTGATGACAGTGGACAAACAGGACACAGTAGAGGAGAAAGAGAATGATGAGCAGACTACACAGCAGGTAAGTATGACATGTGTACGTTTATTTTGACTTTTAATTTTCAGTTCAGGTTTGCTTTAAGGGCTCTTTTAGATCAGCGGCTGACAACAGTACACTTATAGAGAGTCTGAAGTCTAAATAAAAAAACAAAAAAAACAGATACTCACCTAAGGAGAGGGAAGACTCTGGATCCTATAGAGCCTTCCCGTTCCTCCTACGGTGCCCATGTTCCAGTGCTGCATCCCCCGGTAGCAGTCTCCCACCGATGGGTCAGAGACTGCTCACTTTCTCCCTTTGGGAGCCCAAGTGCTCCCGAAGACGGCCGCTCTGTACTGCGATTTCGCCCTTGCGCTTTCATACAGGTTAGGTTTGTTTATTGTAAAACAAAAGACAGACACAGACACAGTGAAAACCTACACGTGTAAACAATCCCATAGGGGAGCATAGGTATGTTCTGTCTGGTCTGCTGCTGTCTGCTCTGGAAAATGGTCTAACTAGCATGAACTAACCCCAACTGTCCTGTCCTTTTTACTCCTTTCTTTTTAGGTCCCCCTTTGGGACCGCTATATATTCCTGCATGTCCTGTGTGGACCCAAAGATGAACTGTAGTAAAAATAACATTATGAATAAAATTGCTTATTTTTTTTATTTTTATAATATTCATTTACAGATTATTTAGTCAGTGTTTGCTCATTGTAAAACCTTTCCTTTCCCTGATTTACATTCTGAAATGTATCACAGGTGATCTGTACGGAATGTTCGTTTACTGAGAGTTCTATGCACAGAGGGAGATAGCGCTTGGTTGGGAGTTGGAAAAAGCCATTATTTCCCACAATGCAATGAGATTCACAACAAACTGTCAGGACCATGGTCATGACATCACACTGTGGGAGGGGTTTCACCACAACATCAGCCACACAGACCCCCCCTGATGATCTATTAGAGAAAATGTAAAGATTTCTTGTGGAAAAGGGGTTATCAGCTACTGATTGGGATGAATTTTAATCCTTGGTTAAAATTCCTCTTTAAAGGGAACCTAAACTGAGAAGGATATGGATTTTTCCTTTTAAAATAATACCAGTTGCCTGACTCTCCTGCTGATCCTGTGTCTCTAATATTTTTAGCCACAGCCCCTGAACAAGCATGCAGATCAGGCGCTCTGACTGAAGTCAGACTGGATTAGCTGCATGCTTGTTTCAGGTGTGTGATTCAGCCACTACTACAACCAAAGAGATCAACAGGAAGCCAGGCAACTGGTATTGTTTAAAAGGAAACATCCATATCCCTCTCAGTTTAGGTTCCCTTTAAGATAAAGTGGACTCTTGGCAATGTAGTAGCTTTGGCTCCCACCTTATGATCCTTTTGGTAAGCTGAGATGGAGGGGGTCAGAGAATATGGCAGGTGGGCCCCTTGACACTCACTAGATCCCAGGCAGCTGCCTAGATTGCCTTGTGGATGATCTTGCTATGGTGTGTGCACATGAGTTATGATGTCATGCAGGAAGTAAACCAGGACTCGTATAGGTTATCAAGCACTTAAAAGGTTACTTAAAGAGGAGCTGTTAGGTATAAGGTCTCAGAGAAAATAAACACATATATCAGTAGCTAAAGATTGGCTGTACTTACATTACATATGCATTTCACTGTCCACGTTTGTACTTCACAGAATTTGTATATAGTATATGCAGAGATAGATGCTCCTGACAGCTCATGGCAGGCTCCATGTTTGTGAAGCCAAATGTGTCGTCATGTCCTGCCTGATTCCTGATCACAGATAAGCTCGTTCTTGAACAACACGGTGTGCAGTGAATATTAATGAGCCATGTGGCTAGGAACAATAGCTGACTCCTGCAGAGTACTCTGCCCCGAGATTTATCAGTGCTACACAGCTAGACTGATTACACAAGCTGCTGTAACGTCTCATTAGCAGCCGAGGGGAGGGCCCCAGAATGCTTTGCAGTTTAGCTGCGGCTTGCGTCTTTATGGGTCTATAACAGACTTGCTGATAAGCACACATCAAAGGTAACTGAAATGTTTATCTTCACTAATGGCTTTTGAGCTTCCTTCTAAACTGTTTAACACAGGAGAATAGAGGTTTAAATTAGCTTCTGCAGCCTGACAGTTACTCTTTAAGCCTTGTAAAAAAAAAAAATCAGTTCTACTCACCTGGGGCTTCTACCAGCCCCCTGCAGCCGTCCCTTGCCCTCGCGGATTCTCCTGTCCCCCACCGCCGATAGGCTCACTGCGCCTGCGCAGGCCTGGCCACGCGTCTCCTTCACGTTCCCTCCTGCAATAGCATCCTGCGCAGGACGCTATTACGGAAGGGAACGCGAAGTAGACTACGTGTGGCCAGGCCTGTCGCCGAAACAAAACTAGCTGGCGATGGGGGGACAGGAGGATCCACGAGTGACTGCGAGGACACGGGACGGCTTCAGGGGCTGGTAGAAGCCCCAGGTGAGTAAAACTGATTTTTTTTTTTTTTTAACAAGGCTTAAGGAGACACTGAAGCGGAAAAAAAATTATGATATAATGAATTGGTTGTGTAGTACAGCTAAGGAATAAAGCATTATGAACAAAGACATATTTGTTTCCAGTACAGGAAGAGTTAAGAAACTCCAGTTTCTTCTATGCAAATAGCCATTGAGCTCTACCACTTTGAAAGTCGCAGAGAGCTCTGACTTCTGATTAGGTTATCTCATTTGTATTGTGTTTTTCTTTTGCAGAGAACAGTTCAGGACAGGTCAAAAGTTCACTGCCTGTTCTGTAAAACCATTTAGAATGCTGAGTAATGTTAAACTGCAAATATTAGAGAATGGTGCAATGTTATAAAAAAAAAAAAAAAAGCTTATAATTGAAAATAAAAATACAAGAATATTTTTTTGCTACTAATGTTCTACTAATTACCCCTACTACACAACGAATTCATGATATCATAATTTTTTTTCCGCTTTAGTGTCTCTTTAAGTAGTACAGCCTGGAACTATAATAGATTTGTACTGATTATTTTCAGCAGAATATTACAACTGTCAACAGTTACTGAGCTAATGGAGAAAACTTTCTATGCGCACACTTTCAAGATAATTTCTGCTTTTCATGGCCATTAAGAAAATGCCAATGTCATTATTATTACTGGCTAAAATGGCAAAGAATCCATTTTATTCACAATGGCAGTGACGCTTCATGTGTAAATAGAACATTTTTGTCTTGTGTGTCACGGAATGGAATTCTAACTAGCCATGAGCATATATCAGACTGTTAGATTATACAAATACTGTGTCGTTCAATACCATTAGCAGTGCTGGAAGAATCCATTACAGCCTCAGGAAGGGAGGGGTAATTGGAACTGTCATCTGAGCAACATTAAATGGCTCAATAAAATAACTCTGTAGATATAAAAAAAAGGTATCTCAACGTTGCAGATATAATCTATGATATATTGCAGTAGTGTTCCTAAAAACTGAAAGTGTATCTACACTCATTTGTTATAATGCTCTGTTTAAATAGCTCTTGTTACATCCACAAGAACAGTGTATAAATCTGTATGGATGGAGAACAGGGACTGTTTGCAGAGATGAGTAAAAAAAAAAGGTTTATTTCTCAAAGCATCCTTGTAATGCCCTCTAGTATACTACCTTCCAGAGCGGGTTGTGAGAAAAAGGAAAAAAATAAAAAGGGCAGCACAGTGGCATAGTGTTTAGCACCCAGCCAGGGCACTAACTGCATGGAGTTTGTATGTTCTACCTGTGTCTGTGTGGGTTTCCTCCGGGCACACCAGTTTCCTCCCAACTCCAAAAAACATACAGATAAGTTAATTGGCTTCCCCGTAAATTGGCCCTAGACTATGATACATGCACTACACGATACATACATAGACATATGACTATGGTAGGGATTAGATTGTGAGCTCCTCTGAGGGACAGTTACAGTGCTGCCCATAATTATTCATACCCCTGGCAAATTTTGACTTAAAGTCACTTTTATCCAATCAGCAAGTCATTTTTTGACGGGAAATGACAAAGAAGTCTCCCAAAAGATAATAAAACAATGTACAAGAGGCATTATTCCGGGGGGGGGGGGGGGGGGGGGGAATTCTCAGCTTTTATTTACATCTGAGCAAAAAGTGTGTAGTCCAAAATTATTCATATCCTTCTCAATAATTAATAGAAAAGCCTTTATTGGCTATTACAGCAATCAAACGCTTCCTATAATTGCAGACCAGCTTTTTGCATGTCTCCACAGGTATTTT
Source organism: Hyperolius riggenbachi (assembly GCF_040937935.1). NCBI lineage: Eukaryota > Metazoa > Chordata > Amphibia > Anura > Hyperoliidae > Hyperolius > Hyperolius riggenbachi. The sequence goes on along the minus strand of NC_090655.1, from coordinate 36,670,068 downwards.
TGGCCACTCATCTTTAGCAATGAGCTTCAAATCTGTTAAGTTGAGGGGTCTTCTTGCCATCACCCTGATCTTTAGCTCCCTCCACAGATTATCAATTGGATTCAAGTCAGGACTCTGGCTGGGCCACTCCAAAGCGTTGATGTTGTTGTCTGCTAACCACTTTCTTCACCACTTTTGCTGTGTGTTTTGGGTTCTGCTGAAATGTCCACTGGTGCCCAAGGCCAAGTTTCTCTGCGGACTGCCTGATGTTGTCATTGAGAATCCTCGTGTATTACTCTTTTTTTCATGGTGCCATTTACTGTGATTAGGTTCCCTGGTCCATTGGCTGAATAAACAACCCCAAAGCATTAGGTTCCTATCACCATTTTTGACAGTGGGGATGGTGCTCTTTGGGTTGAAGGCTTCTCCTTTATTACACTAAATGAAGAAAACCAAACAATTAATTTTTTTTTCATCTGATCATAATACAGAAGACCAGAAGTCTCCTTTGTCCAGATAAGCATTTGCAAGGGTCAAGCTATCTTTTGTGTGCCGTATCTGGAAAAGGAGTCCTCCTTGGTCTGCATCTGTGGAACCCAGCAGTGTGCAGTGTCTGTTGGATTGTCTGCCTTGAGACATTGCCACCAGCAGAGCCCAGATTCATCAGGATGGCCTTGGTGGTGGATCCTTGGATTCTTTTTCACCTCTCTCACTATCCTCCTGGCCATCACAGGTGTCACTTTTGGCTTCCGACCATGTCCTCTGAGATTTTCCACAGTGCAGAACATATTGTATTTTTTAATAATACTTTGCACTGTAGCCATTTAGAAATGGCCTTGTAGCCCTTCCCTGACTTGTGAGCAGCCACAATGCGCACTACAAGTCCTCACTGAGCTCCTTTGTCTTAGCCATGACTGTCCAAAAACCAACTGTAGAGAGCCGTTACCTGTTACCTGTTGAGTTGATTAAAACAGCTGTTCCCAATTAATAAGGGTAATTAGGATGCTTTAGAACAGCTTGGACTATTTGGAATGGTATAGAACTTTGGACTTTCCAACAAACTGTGACAGTTTGTGAGGGTATGAATCAGGGGCGTAACTAGGCCCCACCGGGCCCCCCCTGCAGATTTTCAGAGCGGGCCCCCTCCCCCCCTGGGGCCCGCTCGTGGCCGGTTTTTGGGTGCTGGAGGGGTGGCAGCATGAGGGGAAAGCCTTGCCCACAGTCGGCGGGGAGAGGGGAAGTTCCCCCCTCTCACTCACCTCGGGGCTCTCCCCTCTGCGCTCCCCTCCAGCTAGTTAGTGTGTGGGCAAAGGCCAGTGGGCAGCGAGCGGCGGGCAGATACATACCTTCTTCCTTGCGTTCCATCGCCGCCTTCTCGCTCTAGCGGCTGACGTCACTTCCGGAAGCGGAAGTGACGTCAGCCGCTAGAGCGAGAAGTCTCCGATGGAACGCAAGGAAGAAGGTATGTATCTGCCCGCCGCTCGCTGCCCACTGGCCTTTGCCCACACACTAACTAGCTGGAGGGGAGCGCAGAGGGGAGAGCCCCGAGGTGAGTGAGAGGGGGGAACTTCCCCTCTCCCCGCCGACTGTGGGCAAGGCTTTCCCCTCATGCTGCCACCCCTCCAGCCCCCAAAAAACGGCCCCGAGCGGGCGCAGGCGCTGCAGGGCCTATTGCTACGCCCCTGGTATGAATAATTTTGGACTGGACACTTTTTGCTCAAATTTCAATAAAAGCTGAGAAATGTTTTTTTTTCCCCACAATGCCTCTATCTTTTGGGAGACACCTATGTAATTTCCGGTCAAAAAAATTACTTGCTGGTTTAATAAAAGTAACTTTAAGTCAAAATTTGCCAGGGGTGTAAATAATTATGGGCAGCACTGTAGGTGACAACACAATATACAGTACTCTGTACAGGGCTGTGAATTATATTGGCGCTATATAAATACTAAATAATAATATCCAGTGGTGCCTGGATCCCATCCCTGCTGTGCATGCTTTTCTTGTGAGGCCACAGGACAAGTCTCAAGAGGTTGGGATAGATCTGACAGATAAACTGCTACAGAACACCCAAGCAGTACCGGAGGGGGACGGAGGAGAACGGGGGGAGCAGTGGGCATGAGGAGAGCCCACTAAACATGCCTGCTCCCCCCATTTTTAATTTCATTTTGCATAAAGGTATTCTTTAAGGGAGACAGGGAAACCACAACATGTTGCATTTTCAGGTCAGTAAACAAAACATGTGGCCAGTCTAGTAAGCATCCACCCCCCATCCAAACTCATCGGTGGAGCTACATTATTACAATGCATTTAGACAACAATGTTGTCATCTTCCATAGCACTGTACAGAGTCTGTAAAGTCACTAATTGTCCCTCAGGGGAGCTCACCAATGCATCCCGACCATAGTCATAGTCTCATGGCGTGGCTGGAAAGTGTACTGGTTAAGGGCTCTGCCTATGACTAGGAGACCAGGGTTTGAATTCTAGCTAGGGTCAGTACCTATTTAGTAAGAAGTCCTTGGGCAAGACTTCCTAACACTTCAGGGTGGCCCTTCCTAACACTTCAGCGCACCCTTACCTTAGTGGCTGCAGCTCTTACAAAGCGCTATACAAATGTTAGGATTGTTATTATAAGGATTACATGTCCAAATCATAGTCTAAGAAGAGGGAGACCAGTCAACTTAACCAAATGTTTTTGGATGTGGCAGGAAACCGCTGTGCCCATAACCATAAGAAACCTACACAAACATGGAGAGAACACAGAAACTACATGCAGATAGTGCCCGGGCTGAGATGTGACCTGGAACTCTGCAAGCCAAGTGCTATCTACTATGTCACCATGTCCCTGATGCCTCTGTGACCTCCAGGATCATTGCTGAAAGCTACAGAAAACAAGATTAAGAGAGTTTTTGCATGTATCTTTCAGAAATGAGTGTGCTTTATTTGGACTATAAGATATTTTCTGTTACTTTTACATGACACTTTTTAACTGTTTTTTTTGTCAGCACAATGGGTCAGCTGGTGACAAAATAAAGTTTGGTTGTGGGATTTTTTTGAGGGGGGGGGGGGGGGGGTTTGGGGGGAGGAGGAATACGCGTATTGGGCTGTTATAAATTTTTTTTGGGGGGGGAGTGGGATGCGAGAGTTTGGGCAACCTTGTTAATTTTCATGATTTTCTTTTATAAACCGTTGGTTGTTACAATAAAAAATGTCAGTTAAATATATCATATAGGAAACACACACAGTGATATTTAAGAAGTGAAATGAAAATGAAGTTTATTGGATTTACAGAAAGCGTGCAATAATTGTTTAAACAAAATTAGGCAGGTGCATAAATTTGGGCACTACAAAAAAAAGAAATCAATATTTAGTACATCCTCCTTTTGTAGAAATTACAGCTTCTTAACGCTTCCTGTAGGTTCCAATGAGAGTCTGTATTATGGGTGAAGGTATTTTGAACCATTCCTCTTTAGAAAACATCTCTAGTTCATTCAGGTTTGATGGTTACCGAGCATGGACAGCTCTCTTTAGCTCACACCACAGATTTTAAATTATATTCAGGTCTGGGGACTGAAATGGCCATTCCAGAACATTGTACTTCTTCCTCTCCATGAATGCCTTAGTGGATTTTGAGCAGTGTTTAGGGTCATTGTCTTGTTGAAAGATCCAGGCCTGGCGCAGCTTCAGCTTTGTCACGGATTCCTGGACATTGGTCTCCAGAATCTGCTGATACTATGTGTAATCTATGCGTCCCTCAACGTTGACAAGATTCCCCGTCCCTGCACTGGCCACACAGCCCCACAGCAAGATGGAACCACCACATTTTACTGTAGGTGTTTTTCTTGGAATGCTGTGTTGTTTTTCCTCCATGCATAAAGCCCCTTTTTATGCCCAAATAACTCAATTTTAGATTCATCAGTGCACAGCACCTTATTCCAAAATTAAGCTGGCTTGTCCAAATGTACTTTAGCATACCTCAAGTGGCTCTGTTTGTGCTGTGGGCGGAGAAAAGGCTTCCTCTACATACATCATCTCCTTGTGTAAAGTGCACTGAATGGTTGAACGATGCACAGTGACTCCATCTGCAGCAAGATGATGTTGTAGGTCTTTGGTGCTAATCTGTGGGTTGACTCTGACTGCTCTCACCATTTGTCGCTTCTGTTTATCCGAAATTTTACTTGGTTTGCTACTTCGAGCTTTAACTTGACCTGAGCCTTTGGTCTTCCATTTCCTCAATATGTTCCTAACTGTGGAAACAGACGGCTGAAATCTCTGAGACAGCTTTCTGTATCCTTCCCCTAAACCTTGATGGTGAATAATCTTTGTCTTCAGGTAATTTGAGAGTTGTTTTGAGACCCCCGTGTTGCTACTCTTCAGAGAAAATTAAAAAAGAGGAGGGAAACGTACAATTGACCCCCTTAAATACTCTTTCTCATAATTGGATTCACCTGTGTATGTAGGTCAGGGGTCACTGAGCTTACCAAGCCTATTTGAGTTCCAATAATTTGTTCTAAAGGTTTTGGAATTAATAAAATGACAACAGTGCCCACATTTTTGCACCTGCCTAATTTTCTTTAAACAATTATTGCACCCTTTCTGTAAATCCAATAAACTTCATTTCACTTCTCAAATATCACTGTGTGTCTCTCCTATATGATATATTTAACTGGCATTTTTTATCGTGACAACCAACGATTTTTACAGGAAAATCATGACGATTAACAAGGTTGCCCAAACTTTCTCATCCCATGGACACGTTTGCTAGGTTTATACATTGTTCTTTTTGCTCCATAGTAATGGATAGCTACAGTGGTAAAAACCCAGCCACCAATCAGCTCCACTAGAAAATGCCCCTGCACTATGACACTAGCGAAGCCCGAGAAAGAAAAAAACGTCGGAATGTAGTTGTCACTAAACTTGACACTGATGTTAAATCTGCGTTATGGCTCTGATTCAATAAACTTTTCATCTGAGTTTTCTATTGAATTATTTCTGTTTATCTCTTTATTTTCGTCCTGAATAACTACTTAAAGAGGAACTTTAGCAAAGAAAGGGAAAAAATAAATCAATACATTGCACAGGAAGACGTTAAAAAATAGACGAGAGATCAACAAGTGATGGATATTCGCCATGTAATTTGCTCATATTGTTTGATCCACAATCAGCCTGCATGTAGTCATTTTTACTACTGGCAGACAAGAAGAAAAAAAACAGACAGCACCAACTGCTATTATAAATAATCACAAACCCTAACAATGCCATAGGCTTTGTTTTGATACACATATGCACTGAGAGAAAAACTGGTTGCTTGGCAGTTGCATTTTCCACAATGCAACAAGGCTCGCAGAAAGGAAACTGTCAGGGGTTTCACCACAATGTCAGCCATACAGACCCCCCTGATAATCTTTTTGAAAAAAGGTAAAGATTTCTCATGGGAATGGGGGTATCCTTAGTTATAGTTCCTCTTAACTTTAGTATTACTTTTCTCACTTTGTTTTTAGTACTTTTTGCTTGTTAGGTGCGCACATCACTCAGGTTTTATATACAGTAGGTAAACTGAGCACAGAAGCTGCAAACTCAAATGGAATTTTGCTAAGATGCAAAAACATTGTGTCATGATCTTACCTGCCGCTTGCGCCCGCAATGTTTCTGGTACTTGCGGTTATCAAGGGGAGCAGCCCAATCCATCCATTAGCGTCCCAGACGGTCAGATGAATGTGAGTGCACGCATTCCATTACTGGGCCATATCACAACGTTGCTGACTTGCTGTCAGAATGATTAAAGTGTAACTGTCGGGCATAAAATAAAAAATCAATTCTTTATTTTTATCTGTTAAACAAGTAATAAGGATGATAACCAGGCAATCCAAAAGTTAAAATCTATTACTTTTCTTGTTGATAAATGATCATTCCCCAGTTCACCTAACTCTTATTTGGTACACAGAAAATTTGGTACACAAAAAGGAAGTTGCAGGGCATGCTGGGTTGTCCTTTTTTGCTTCTCTACTTCCCCTCAGACCTAACTAATGCAGCCTGATTGGCTGAAGCCTCTTTCCCTCCTGTTTTCCCCTCCCACACCTCTGTTCCTCTCTGATTGGCCAATATTTCTCATGCTGAGACAATGCACTTTCTATGGTGGACTGGGAGCAGTGCATACACAATCAAGCAGAGGAGAGTAAGGGAAGAAATGACATCAGGATTGGCTTCAACATAGCCACAGTTAAAATGGGAAATGCTGAGAAGGATTTTAGCTTTTTTAACTGTAGAGAAATAACTAAAATCAAATTATGTATTCACTTATATATGTTATATATTATGTATATATACATATATAAAATTTATATATGTGTTTTTTTTCTGAGATATTATGGCTGGCAGCTCCTCTTTAAAGGAAACCTGAGACGGGATTAAAGAGTGTATTCATACTTACCTGGGGCTTCCTCCTTCCTGCCCATGGGCTTCCTCCAGCCCTATGAGGTGTCGTCCTCTCCAGCCGTTCTTCCCTTGATGTGCCCCCGTAATCTGGCTGGCCACTCTCTTCTGCGCATGTGTGGCTTGGCCACGAGCACGCCCATCGGGAGTGTCCTGCGCATTAGTTCTCCTTAGGCGCCGAACCCTCCAGGGCATGGGAGCGCGGTGGGGGTGTTGCACATGGCCAGGGATGCACAGAAGCCCACAACTGGCCAGATTACCAGGGGTGATATCAAGTGAAAGGAATAGACGGGGAGGCAGCCCCTGCACCTCATGGAGCTGGAGGAAGCTCCGGGTAAGTATAAATACATCCTTTAATACCGTCCCAGGTACACTTTAATAACATTTGGTCCAATCGCAGGGATTGATTCGCATGAACAGCAAAACCTCCTAAGAAGTACTGTGCACTCTCTCAGCTCTTGCTGTGTGAGTGTTCCAGTCACTGCAATACAAGAAAGTGACATTGATCATCTTGACAGCTATGTTGTGATATTGGCCAGTACAGGGATGTAAGGTTTTGTTCTCACAGTAGATAGTTTATTACAAAAGCAATTTTCTTTGGCGCTTTCTGCTGTGTCATTAATTTCTAATAACCTTCTCATTCACAATACATACACAGTTCTGATAGCTTCCATTGATTTGCCCACTCCCTCTTTACCTTAAAGCGGTATAAAACTCCGACATAATATTCAATAAAAACATGTTTTCCTACTTTTTATATGCCATATGGTTATCATATTTGCTTTAGTGCATAAGTATTATTATTATTTATTTAGAAATTACAAATTACCAAAGTACAATTTATTAATCTTGTAATGTCCCCAGAAATGCTTTCTGGGTGTATGTCTGTGTGAGTGTCTGCACAGTCCGAGAAGTGTTTACATTCCTCACTTGATATAATTAAGTAAACACAAGATAATGTTATCTCCAGTTCGGATGCGTCCATCTTTCCCTGCACGGAGCCTGTGTTTAACTAGTTGAATGCTGTTCTAGTAAGAAAAAAAATGGTGGTAGTATATAATATGCTGTAAATAATCTTTTAGAGCAAAGAAGGAATGCTGGGTTTCATTCCGCGTTAAAGGATGCATCAGGCAATTTAAAAAAACATAAGATCTACCTACCTGGGGCTTCCTCCAGCCCCTGGAAGGCTATGTGTCTCTCGCTGAAGCTCCGCTCCAAGCCGGTCTTCAGGGCTCCCCTCCGTAGCAGCCGGCGACCTGGCGAGGTCGGCAGCTACTGCGCATGTGCAAACGCATGGCTGCACCACTCATACGTCCATTGACGGGAGCATATAGAAGTACTGTGCTTGCGGAGAATGCTCTCGGCGACGGAAGAGCAGCTACGCGCTCACACATGCGAAGTAGACACAGGTTCCACCAGGTCGCCGGCTGCTACAGACTGGACCCCAGTAGACTGGCTTGGAGCAGAGCTTTGGCGAGGGACACGTAGTCTTCCAGGGGCTGGAGGAAGCCCGAGGTAAGTAGTCCTCATGTTCTTTAAATTCCCTGATGCTTCCTTTAAAAGGAATCTGAAGTCAGAGGGATATTGATGTAATCCTCTGCTTTAATCCCCTCCCTACCGCCTAACGCCAATCGGCGTCGGGAGGGTGGCAGCCCCAGGACCGCCTAGCTGGAGCTCTTTTGGCTTTATCCAATGTACTTTTAATATGTTTTGCGAACAAATACAGGGGTCAGTCTTTGAAACACTGTTTTGTGGATGTTTACACTTTTCAAGGGTTTTCATTGTTACCGATATTAACACAATGTTCTTGTTCTGGTTTGTGTTGGCTGTTGTTGGTACAATACAATGTGGGAAAAGCCATGTGCCTGTATGCATTTCATAAAGCATGTTGTGATCTGATCAAAGCTAGGAGTCTAAGCTTGAGACAGCTCCGGGCCTGGGGCCCACTGGAGTGATTTCAGCTATGCGTTGGGATCGCCAGTGATCCCGAAAAGCATTTGCCTCCTCCTCCTCATTCGTTTAGCTGACTCTTGGTAACCAAATGTACGTCTGCATCCCAGATCTGCCAGTCACGGCTTCTTTCAGCTGTTGCACAGGAATGTTCATAGCTTCCCCATATGCAGTCTATCCATCTTAGACTCTGCCATCCTCTTCATTTTTGCCCTCAATGTTTCATCAATGATTTCTCCAAAGAATCTGGCCTTCTCATTATGGGCCTAATCCAATTTTCATTTTCTCTTAAGTTTTCTCCTAGTAGATAATTTTTCATCTTTTGTTTAAAAAAACTTTTTAGCACTGTAATTGAAAACGTACCAAAATGTAAGTAAAAAGAGCTGTCAACATTATTCTGAGTGTTTCAGGGGCGTATCTGGGTAATATAGAGCCTATGGCAAACACTGAAATTGCGCCCCTTCCTTCCCTGGTCAGAGCCTCCTTCCCCTCTAAAAACAGCATCCTTTCTTGTGTACATGTGTTATGGCTGCCTGTGTTCTATGCTTTGGGATATTGCTAAAGTTACTTTTTTGGGAAATGTCTCTTCTCACTTCCTCTCTATCCTCTTCTAACACTAAGCCAAGTGCACCCGTCATACATAAATTAAGTAGCCATGTTTCCCATCTTTAATCTAATCTTAGGTCTAAATGATGGGAAGGAATGGGGGAAGGCATGGGGTGTGCCCAGGGGCAGGCATAGGGTGTGCCCAGGGGCAGGCATGGGGTGTGGACAGGGGCAGGCATGCGGCGCAGCATAGGGGCAGGCATGGTGGCACAGTACAGGAGCAGACATGGCGCCCATGGTGCTGTGGCGCCCATGGCAAGAGCTATGCCTGCACCCCTCTAGATACGCCTCTGGAGTGATTCCTTGCTTGCTGCTGGCTTCAAAGGCATTTTATTTGATGTAAAAGTATCACTTAAGAGAAAAAGTGAATGGGATTGGGCCCTAGGTGTCCTAAGTGTATACCTTTTAATAGTAGAATCAACCCTTATTTCTTTAAATATTGTCTGGTTAGATCTTCTGGCAGTCCAGGGAAGTCCCTGCAGCTTTCTCCGCACCCACAGTTGAAAAGCATCTATTTTTCTATGCATGGCCTTATGTATAATCCAACTTTCAGCCATGTTACTACTGGGAAGACCATGGCTCTATCCTGATCTAATGCCCCATACACACCCTCAACCAAACTCGCTCAGTAAAAACAACAAGACTAATTTAAACGACTTTAAATGGCGGCAAGATACGTCTTAACGTGCACACGACAGACATACACACTGCATGATAAAACGAGCGACTGTTGGTTGAGTTCGCTTAATGTGAAGGAGAGGTCTTTTTTGAGATAGTTAAAAGTAAAATCGTACTGGATTTCTGTACACATTGCATTTTTCAAATGACTTTTCCCCATTGTTTCGAAAATCAATCCGACAACCAGAACGATTCAACTTCTTGTTATCTGTCGTTTGCCATTTCTTATATTTTTTCTCGCTCAGACGTCCGCACGTCTAACGTGAAGACTGTTGTTCAATTTTCCCAAAACGTTTAATTTTCGCTCACTTTAAAAGACGTCCTTGGGGCGTGTTCATGGGGCTTAAAGAGGAACTACAGCCTAAACAAACATACTGTCATTAAGTTACATTAGTTATGTTAATTAAAATAGATAGGTAATATAATCTCTTACCCACCCCGTATTAAAAGAACAGGCAAATGTTTGATTTGATGATGGCAGCCATCTTTTTGGTTGAAAGGAGGTGACAGGGAGCATGAGACACAGTTCCAACTGTCCTGTGTCCTGAGCAACTCTCCCAATTGCTAGGCAACGTGAATAACAACATAGGAAATCCCATCATGCTCTGCACAGCATCAGGGAAAAAAAGCCCGGGCTTTTTTTCTTTGATGGGTGGAGCTTAGATAAAAATGCAACTAAAAATTATGCTTTGGTAAGAAAAACAAAGTTCTGATGCTGTGAAACTGTTAAAGAAACACCAAGCCTTTTCAGTGCTGCTGAGTATATTTTTAGTCCAGAGGTTCACTTTAAGGTGACATCTCTATCTTTTAGTATCTTGTCCAAATTTGCCATAGCTTTCCTCCCAAGTAACAAACTAAGGATTGACCTTCATTCTAATCAGTAGCTGATACGTTCTTTCCCACAATAAATCTTCACCTTTTCTTGAATATGATCATCAGGGGGACATCTGTATGGCTGATACTGTGGAGAAACCCCTCCCACAGTGTGATGTCATGACCATGGTCCTGATAGTTTGCTGTCTGTGAACCTTGTCGCATTGTGGGTAACAATGGCTTTTTCCAACTGCCAAGCAAGCCATATCTCCCTCTGTAACAATGGACACATGCTAATAATCCATAAATGAATATTGTAAACAATAAGCAATTTTATTCATTATGTTATTATCACTGCAGTTCCTCTTTAATCTCACGGCTGCAGTCACAAAAAAGCGTTACCCTGATAAAAGTGTATTCAGGTGAACTCACACCCGCGATTGTGTTTTGGCCATGTCGCAATCACAGGTCCTGCAGCATTTCTGTAGCAATAGCGTTCAAATGCGAGAGATAGGAGTGATGTCAATCACATTTGAATCGCTTTTCACAAGTGATTTTGCAGTGACTTTGACATGGAGGTTAGAGGGGAAAACCTTTGACCTGTGCAAACACACCTATGCAACAAAATCTATTACTTCAGTATCTCTTTAAATAAAAGGCAGTGCAGGTTTCTATTTAAACTGTAGTTACCTGCACTGCGGCAAGTCACTTGAAAAGAGGCTTAGCTATGATGTCACTGCGAATGCATACCAGTGTTTGGCTGAAGTCCACAGCAGCCACGTGGCAGACTGCTTACAGCACGAAACAGATAAGATCTTTCAGTTCAGTGTTCTGCCTTACATCAAATGTTTGCTTAACAAGTCTTCCACCTTGGTTCACTTGACTCTGTGACGTTAGCGGTGTTCAACTACTAAGCTCTAGACTAAGAACGCCTTTTAACCCGTGCGGTAACTACAAAAGAACCAAACTGACACGCACAAAAGCAAAGCTGAGACTCAAAAATGAAATCAAAACATTAAATGAATATCATAAATAACCTACCAGGAGGCTGATCAAAAACAAGCACTGCAAAGTGAATGATGGAAGTTGCCATATGGTACTTTATTTCTTTTATGTTTTCATTTCTAGTACACTGAGATATTAACTACTCTAAGACCGCTCCACGGCAATGGGCGTGGCCGCGGCGGCAGCCCCAGGACCGCCTAATGCCAATTGGCGTCAGGTCCTGGAGCCGGCTACTGAAGGAGATAGTGCGCAGGGTGCATCTCCTTCTCGGGGGGCGGAGCTCCACCCCGCCTTTAGTCTCCGAGCGGGAGACTGTTAGACGGCGTGATCGCCTTCTATTTACATGTACAGCGCTGCGATCAGCAGCAGCGCTGTACTGGGGACAGCCATCTGATATGGCTGTCCCCATGGGGGACAAGAGACCGTTTGGCTCTCATAGGGTGAAGCCTATGAGAGCTGATCGCCAGGATTGGCCGGCTGGGGGAGGGAGGGTTTTAAATAAATAAAATAAAAAAATATTTAAAAAAATAAAAAACAACCACATGAATATTTATAAAAAAACAAACAAAAAACACTGGGAGGGCGATCAGACCCCACCAACAGAGAGCTCTGTTGGTGGGGAGAAAAGGGGGAGGGGGGGGGAAATCACTCGTGTGCTGTGTTGTGCGGCCCTGCAGCTTGCCCTTTTTTAAATGCTAGCATCTTAATTAGTATTGGTGTTTAAATCTGGGTTTACGTTTTCGGGAAACCTGGATTATGCCGTACACAGCAGTTCAGCACCATTGCAACATGGAAGAGGAGTTACAGCATATGGAAGAAGAGGCTGCAAATGGAATTGAGGAACTGCAAATGGGGAGCTACACATTGAAGAGGGGAGCTGTATATAAAAGAGAGGGTCTGCTGTACGTGGATGTTACATAGAGAAGCGGGGCTGCACATGCAATGGAGGAGGTGGACTGCTGCACATGGAAGGAGAGGCACAAGAAAGTTCACATAGGGCAGGCATGTCTAAAGTCCAGCCTGGGGGGCAAATGTGGCCCACCAAGCCTTGGCTGGTGGCCCCCAAAACTCTCTACAGTTGTTAATTCCATGCAGGGGCCACCTTATGTTGTCACTCTGCCTCTTCCTTTGCTTGCCTGTATCAACCACCACTGTAGAAGTAACAGCCACTGATTAGCAGCTGCCACTGGGCCAGCAGCAGTAACAGCCACTGATTAGCAGCTGCCACTGGGCCAGCAGCAGTAACAGCCACTGATTAGCAGCTGCCACTGTGCCAGAAGCAGTAACAGCCACTGATTAGCAGCTGCCACTGGGCCAGCAGCAGTAACAGCCACTGATTAGCAGCTGCCACTGGGCCAGCAGCAGTAACAGCCACTGATTAGCAGCTGCCACTGGGCCAGCAGCAGTAACAGCCACTGATTAGCAGCTGCCACTGGGCCAGCAGCAGTAACAGGCACTGATTAGCAGCTGACACTGGGCCAGCAGCAGTAACAGCCACTGATTAGCAGCAGCCACTATAAGGGCCGGATTTCTACTTTTTACCGTACAAGGCCACTGTCACCAGCCGCCCCCCTCCAGTATAGGTAATGAGATGACCCCTCCCCCTTCCCCCCAGTATAGGTAGCCAGGTGACCCCTCCCCCTTCCTCTAGTATAGACAGCCTGTTGACCCCCCTCCAAGTATAGGTAGCCAGATGACCCCCTCCCCCCGTTGCCTCTAATATAGGTAGCCAGATGACTCCCTTAACCCCTCCTTTTCCTTTTCCCACCCCCCTTTCAGTATAGGTAGCCAGCTCTTCATTTTCCGCTCATCTCCAGTGCAGAAGCTTCCTTTTCCTTTCCATCTTCAAAGCTGCCCAAGTCCATAGCCGCCAACCACAATGCAAACGTGCACAGAGGGCAAGGTGGCTGCTGCACAGGCGGCTAGCAGCAGAGTACCGCGGTCTGGCGCTTGCCTGATCTCCCTGCATTGCTGCATTTGCAAGCTTGCAAATGCTGCACCAGTTTAGCCTGCTGCTTTGGTGCCCTTGCTCCTGTGGTGCCCTAGGCCATGGCCTAGCCGGCCTTGGCCTAAATCCGGCCCTGGCCATTATGCCATCAGCAGTAACAGCCACTGATTAGCAGCTGCTACTTTGCTAACTGCACACGGTATATGGGTTATTTCCTGTGGAAATGTTTTATTTGACAAAAATGGCACAGGCATAGTGTAATGGAAACTAGCAAAAATTGTGTTTAACTTCGCTAGTTAGCCCCCTAGAACTCTCAAGAATGGCAATATGGCCCTCGGCCTAAAAAAGTTTGGACCCCTCATATTTTCCTTATCTGAATTATATCAAAATATATATAAGGTTTTACCCTCCCTGTCTATAAAAAGTATAATAACTATAGCTCACGCCTGCCTTCGCTGGAAGTCAGGCCTCAATCGCTTTGAAGGTTTCATTTGGAGGATATCCCAACCCGGCCATGATTGATTCATTAAACGGGTAGGAGATGCCTTCCTATGACACACTTCCATTAGCATTTTTTCCCATGTCACTCACATTTGTCCTAATGTCTATGTAAATGGCACTTCTTGTTTGGTTTAAATATGGAAAATACCTGTTTATTTTTTACAATTTACTGATTGTTAGTTTGAATTTGCATATTGTCTTTTTGCATCCTAAGACATGAATTGTTATAGACTGTCTCAATTGTCTGAATGCTCTGTTTTGTAACTTGTTTGAGATACTTTATGTCTGTTTATTGTCATTATAAAACCTAATAAAAATGATTGACAAAAAAAAAAAGTTTGGACCCCACTGACATCGGGGAACCAAAAGTATAAATCTGGCCTTGAGTGTGCCAACAAAGATACAATGTAAAGTAGCTACAATGTAAAGTAACAGAAGAATGAAAACAACTCTACCTGACCCTTAATGAAGGTAAAATAATAGCTACTAATGTATATGAAAGAAATAAAATAGAATCATGTACACAACGGAAACAAAAACTGCTTTATTAGCTCACTATATAATCATGGTTATGCCTGGTACACACCATGCAATTTGCAGTCAGATTGACGGGATCATTTCCAACAGGTCCAATCTGATTTCTGATCATTTTTCTGATCGAATTTGTATATACGGTAAGTGTTCGGAAAATCGATCAGAAAAATGATAGGAAATCAGACCAGACCTGTCAGAAATGATCGATTCGACCGGTCAATCTGACGGGAAATTGCATAGTGTGTACCAGGCAAAAAGGCTCAACCACACCTGCAAATATTCTGCCCAGGTATTAACCAAACTTGTCTGTTGGACGATAGTTGGGCGTGTGAACTTGTGAAAAACGACTAGACGAGCGACTGATAACAGGCGGTTTGCCCGATACAACAGGCGGATCAAATCACACAGCTGTTGGGCTGATATTGTGCAGTTGGCTGTGTGTATACAAGTCGTCTGAACGACTTGTACATGTTTTGAATGTGGCCATGTCGTGCAGTCCACCATTCCACTTGTGTGTACAGTATGCAAAGGAGTTTACCGTTCAGCTGATTGGTGCATGGAAAATACAAGTTGTGCAATCGCTTGGTCGTGCGGTCGGTCGTGTGGAAAAAAATGCATTCCCATAGCCATAATAATGCTTTCAGTAAATAAAAGCCTTTTGTCCTCTCTGCATTTCAGGAAGGGTTCATTTGAGAGGTTGATAATGTTACATGGGATGGTCAGCATGTTCCTAACTGTTTGCTTACAAGAGAAGATAACAAGTCCTCCTTGTCCCTTGTCCTAAGGTTTGTTCAACATCCAGGAACAATGCACAATGCTGGAGAAGTACAGAAACTAGGTCTGTGTCTTTGTTTGGCTTGCAAAGAAGGGAGTGGGAAGGATGTCAAACATGGCATTGCAGCAACTGCCTTAAAGTGGACCTGAACTCTCGCACAGGACAGAAGGAAAACAGAGAGAAATGCACCCTGTATGTATTTAGAGAGTAATGCCTGTCTAATTCTCCCTCATCTGTGACTAGTCACCAGTGTAATTAGCTGTGTCAGCTCAGGAATCTTGGCAGAGCAGCTAATTTGTAAACACAGGATGTCAGAATCAGAATCCATGAAAGCAGGAAGTAGACCCACTGCAGATGTATCTGTACAGAAGCATCGCAAGCCTCCACGTATCGCCACAGAGATGGATTAAGATGAGATGGGGCCCCGGTCAAGGTAGTTGCTTTGGCTCATCCTGTAGGTTCCTTTTGTTAATCTAAGATAAGATAGAGGTCAGAGCAAGTGGTAGTTGGGCCCCCTGACACCCACTGGGCCCCAGTCACTTGCCTAGGTTGCCTTGTGGATGATCCTGCTCTGTGTATCGGTAAAGATAATGACATAGATGGGCTACATCTCTTGGCATGCGCTCCTGTGGCCCGGGGCAGGCAACATCACTGCGAATACTTCAGCTTGCAGTTATGCAGCACAGGGACAGAGAGGATGGAGACGCCGTCTCTCATATAGCAGGGGGCCCACCACACGCTGCCCACCCCAAAACTCAGCAGCATTTATGAACCTTCTTTAGGGGGAGTTCATTATATATATTTATTCAACTTTGGAGCACCAAGGGGCTCAGATTCTTATAAGGCCCCTTTTACACCTGCCTTGTAAGTGTGCGTTGCATTACCCTGTTTTACTGCAAAGTAATGCAACAACAATGCAAGGCAATGGGGCCTAGCCCACGTAACCTATCACGCCGGAAGTGCCTCCGCAAAGTCAACAGTGCGTTACTGTCGGAAGTAGTGTAAGTCAATGGGCGACGCAGGGATTTTAAATATGTTGGCGACAGTGGTGCGGCACGCATCTGCGGAACAACGGAAATACTACAGGAAGCTCGGGAATCCCAGTGATGTTTCTGTCCAGCAGGGAGTATGTCCCGTGGTGAGTGGCAGCGCCAGGCTTGCGTTGGGCACGGTGTTATGTATATCACTCTGCCACAGGGTCATACGAATGAAGTTTGTTGCGGTGCATTGGGGGGGGCGGAGCATCGCACCTCAAATGCAATAATCCAAATAATAATCCAAACATTTGTATAGTGCTTTTTTTCCTGTCGGACTCAAAGCGTTCAAGAGCTGCAGCCACTAGGGGCGTGCGCAAGGGGCCACCCTGCAGTGTCAGGAAGTCTTGCCTTATGCTGGATACACACGTTGCGTTCCCACACTCGATTCCCGTTGATTAGTTTATTTCCGACATGTCCGATTCGCGGGTCGATGGATCGTTAGGTCGATTTGCCATACTTTACATGGCATTCGACCTAAAAATCATCGAAATGCGCTCATAAATGCTCGGAAATAATCAAACCGTCGGGAATCGAGCGGCGCATTCAATGCGGGAATGCAACGTGTGTATCCAGCATAAGACTCCTTCCTGAATAGGTACTGACCCTAGCCAGGATTCGAACCCTGGACTCCCATGTCAAAGGCAGAGCCCTTAACCAGTACACCATCCAGCAATGGCCAGGTGTAAGACCGGCCTAAAGCGCAGTACGCACACAGGCTTTCAGCATTTCCCTTAATAAAAGTGGGATTTCTCTTTAAAGCAGTAGGATCAGCCATACTATGCCAGGGAAAAAAAACACATATATAAGTAAATACTTGATCTACTTACATAACACATGTATTGTACTGTCCACGTTTTGATTTCAGTGAATGTTATATAGTAAATGATGAGAATTCTGTTCCTGGTGGGGGCCATGTCTTTTGCCCACAGTTAAGGCTAACTCGTGATGTCATTTCTGCCCTTTACTTTTTTTCTTGTCTCCTCCAATCGCTGAGCCACCTCAGCCTTGCTTGTAAACACAAGTGAGTAGGGGATTAGGTTTCAGATAAGGAGCTGGCAGGGAAATAAAGGAAAGAGGAGGAATACATTATAGATAAAAATAACCCCCAGCATGCAATTCTTTGGCACCGACTACTAAAGGGCCAGCGCTCCTTAAGTATGTGATAACTCCAAATCATAACAGCAGAAAAAGTTTTGAAAGTTTTGAATGCAGGATTAGCATCTTTATCACTCAATACACTCAGACCAGTTGCTGTTGAAATTTGATTTTTATGGTGACAATACCGCTTTAAGGTATGTGAGAAGATAACCTTGCTTTTTCCCATTTCTGCCTATTTCTTTTATGCGACTGAATCCTTCATGAGACTCCTGCACAGGCTTCCATAGTAATAAAGCAGCTTATCTTCAGCCTCTCTGACACAACACGCTACAGTAATAGCATGGAGTAAAAGAACAGGCATTCTCTGCAGAAAGGCTCCAGCATTATAGCATACATGAATCATATCGCTGCTTTGTCCTCACAGGAATAGGCTCTGCAAATGTCATTGACCCTGCAGCTGCTAAGACAGGCCTGAAAGGCTCGGAACCAGCTTTCACAATTACAATCTACATAGTGGCCAGCTGCGGAGACGGAGGAATAAAAATAACTGCGCACCCATGTCATTTCCTGTAGAGGCAATCAGGACCAGCTGAACACCAGAGCAAAGGTTCACCATCCAAAGAAAATATAGGCCAGGCAAAGTGCTGACAAAGTTCTTTCGAAGAAAAGAAAAGAGATTATAATGACATTTATGATGAATACACTTTTACAGCAGAGCTGTTGGCAATGTGGGACATTGATGTCATCATTTTATTGTGGCACAATGGAATATTGCATGGTGAGCACTTCCAAACGGCAATTAACACTACCCCCTTCACCAAAACATGTGGAGAAATCTGATAGAAACTAGTCCAAAAGCAAAATACAGCAAAGTCCCTGGTATCCGGAACCAGCGGGGATCACCTTATTCTGGATACATATTACATAGTTATTTTGGTTAAAAAAAGACATACGTCCATCGAGTTCAACCAGTATAAAGTACAACACCAGCCTGCTCCCTCACATATCCCTATGCTTGCCGATTCCTTGAGCAACTGGCTGAATAAGCACAAACTTCTACCTGTGCAGCGTAAAATGCTCACCAAGCCTCCAGCAAAGTGTTGTAGCCTTCCTGAAGCTCCTAGCGGCTTTCCAGTTTCCTCTCTGTATGGCTCCCAGTGGGTCACCTGTCCCGTGTCGGGTCAGGTGACATGCCGAAAGTCGTGCACGGATGCCAGAAAGCCGCTGGGAGCTTCAGGAAGGCAACAAGACGTCGCTGGTGGCTTAGTGAGCATTTAAAGGGACTCGGAGCTCAAAATAAAAACGAAATCGGTACTCACCGGCGCATGTGCAGTACTGTCACACCGGCCGCCGTGGTGATGACAGACGTGACGTTTCAGGAAGAAGGAGCCCGACACTCGGGCCCAGTGTCTCCGGGAGCCGCCGGGGAGCCATGGACGCCGTGGGACCTCCCGACCTACACTGGGCTGCAGAAAGCCCCAGGTGACTACCGATTTCATTTTTATTTTGAGCTCGGAGTCCCTTTAATGAACTTGAAACCCCCCCCCCCCCCAAAAAAAACAAAGCACTATGCCTGTTATCTCCTCAGACATACCAGTTGGGTGAGACTTTGCTATACAATATCTGTTGCTATTTCCTTTACTAAAGATGAACCACTGGTCACCTATGGAGCTCCCTCTGAGAGTTCATCACTTCCATATAAGCAAGAACAATGTAGAGCCTGATAAGCAGAGCAGACAAAATTCTGGTATAAACTGGGCCTTATCAGAACACTTGAAAGGCAGTTTCCAGGTATTTACCCTTCGTCAGGTTTAACAAACACTTGAAGAGAGACTGAAGCCAATAAAATGACCTCTTTTTTACTCTGCAGTACTCTTCAACATTATGATCAAAGATGAATCGCCGCATCCACGTGGCAGAACGATGTATTTAACCCCGCAAAATCTTGGGGCAAAATTCCACGACTTTCTAGGTCGTGGATTTTGCTGCCCGGGGGAGGCAGAGGTTTGCACTGTAGCTCTGCCTCCAGTGCAGTCAATCTCCGTGGATCTCCGCCTCCTCCCGCCCCTCTCAGTGAAGGAAGACTGAGAGGGGAGAGGAGAGGCGGAGATCCGCGGAGATTGACTGGAGCAGAGCTTTGTGCAGTAGCTCTGCCTCCTCCAGGAAGTACCGGAGGATTTTGCCCCAGAGATTTCAGGGGGTTTAAATACATCGTTCAGCCGCGTGGATGCGGCGATTCATGTTTGATCATAATGCTGAAGAGGACTAGAGAATAAAAAGAGGTAATTTTTTTCGCTTCTGACTCTCTTTAACACATCCCTCTTGCAGATAAGAGTCCCACCCTGGGTACAGATACTCCTCCACTTAGAAACACTAAAGTTACAAATGTCTCATACTTACAAAGTTGTTCTCATGTACAAAATGTACTGTTGTTGTTGTTACAGTACATATTTTGTTGTTACATGTTACAGTATTGTATAAACTGTTTTGTCATTGTCATCCCCATTGTTTATATCATATGTCCAAATCCAGAGTTGTCTCAAAGTAAAACATTTATCTGCATGTACCAATATGTACAACCCATGCAGGAATTACAAGCGGCCTATGTGATTGGAAACTGTTCATAAGTAGGGGACTAACTGGATAATCACTTAAAGGGTAACTTCACTTTAGTGCAGTCATTTTGTAACTGAACATCATTAACCATTTGAGGTTAACTACCCACTGACAACATTCTTGTACACAGCTCCCCCTACCTACTTATCCCCTTAGACCAGGGGTGTCAAACTCAAATACAAAGTGGGCCAAAATTAATTGTACACTGCGACCTAGTCGCTGGCCAACCTCAATGTCTACTGACCACCTTTCTCCCTTATAAAGTTCCCTTTTGTCTAATGGCCCCCCTTCAATCCCTATACAGTTCCCTGGGGTCTAGTGCTCTTCCCTCCCCTATACAGTTCCCTGGTGTCTAGTGCTCCTACCTCCCCTACACAGTTCCCTGGTGTCTAGGGGCCCTACCTTCCCCTATACAGTTCCCTGGTGTCTAGGGGCCCTACCTTCCCCTATACAGTTCCCTGGTGTCTAGTGCTCTTCCCTCCCCTATACAGTTCCCTGGTGTCTAGTGCTTCTACCTCCCCTATACAGTTCCCTGGTGTCTAGTGCTTCTACCTCCCCTATACAGTTCCCTGGTGTCTAGTGCTCCTACCTCCCCTATTAAGTTCCCTGGTGTCTAGGGGCCCTACCTTCCCCTATACAGTTCCCTGGTGTCTAGGGGCCCTACCTTCCCCTATACAGTTCCCTGGTGTCTAGTGCTCTTCCCTCCCCTATACAGTTCCCTGGTGTCTAGTGCTTCTACCTCCCCTATACAGTTCCCTGGTGTCTAGTGCTCCTACCTCCCCTATACAGGTCCCTGGTGTCTAGGGGCCCTACCTTCCCCTATACAGTTCCCTAGTGTCTAGGGGCCCTACCTTCCCCTATACAGTTCCCTGGTGTCTAGTGCTCTTCCCTCCCCTATACAGTTCCCTGGTGTCTAGTGCTTCTACCTCCCCTATACAGTTCCCTGGTGTCTAGTGCTCCTACCTCCCCTATACAGTTCCCTGGTGTCTAGTGCTCCTACCTCCCCTATACAGTTCCCTGGTGTCTAGGGGCCCTACCTTCCCCTATACAGTTCCCTAGTGTTTAGTGCTTTCCTCCTACCTTGCACATATGGCTTCCGTTTATCTAGGGCTTCACCTCCAATATAGCTTCCCTGGTGGTCTAGAGTGGGCAAAATTTAATGCAAAGTGGGGAAACCACTTAGGGGGGCCAAGTTGAATGGCTCTGAGGGCCAGATTTGGCCCGCGGGCTAGAGTTTGACATGTATGCCTTAGACTATAAGCCTATTTGGGCAAGAATTTTTACCCTTATGTATAAAGTAGTGACATATTTTCCACCCTCATGTGTGATGCTTTCCTGACCTCTTCAATTGTTGTTTATCTGTAACCCATTGCCTTGTGAATTACCCACTGTGAATTTTCTATTGTAAAGTGCTACGAAAGATGCCAGCTCTATATAAATCCAAAATAATAATAATAATAATATAGAACAAAGTCTCATATTTTTATTTTCGGTTTTTAGGGGTTGCATTTTTAACTTTGAATTCTAAACAGCAGCCATGGCATTCTGATGTACAATCTGCTTCATTCTCAGAGGAACATTTTGGCACTAAAATGTTACCAAGACGAGACACACAACATTTATATCACGCTTTTTTCCGGTCAGACTTAGGGGCCCTTTTCCACTAGCAATCGCAATCACAAATGCCAGCGATTGCAATTTTTCATTAATTTTGTTATGCGATTGCGATTTTTCATTTGCATTTCATTATTCCTCTTAAAAATCGCACCAGCAACCGATTGCGATTTACAAATCGAATCACTATAGTGGAAAATACTTCTCATGATTTCTTTGATAAAGTAGCAACCCTAGCAATTTAAAAATCACCAGCGATTTGCGATTCAGCTGTGCAGTGGAAAAAAGGCCCTCAAAGCGCTTCAGTGCTGCAGCCACTTAAAGGGGAGGTTCAGGGAGTGTTAAAAAAAAAATCCATATCCACTTACCTGGGGCTTCCTCCAGCCCATGGCAGGCAGGAGGTGCCCTTGCCGCCGCTCCAGAGGCTCCCGGTCGTTTCCGGTGGCCGACCCGACCTGGCCAGGCCCGGCTGCTAGGTCGGGCTCTTCTGCGCTCCAATCTGCGCCTCACGGGGGCGCGCGGACGTCATCGGACGTCCTCCAGGCTGTACTGCGCAGGCGCAGTAGTTCTGCGCATGCGCAGTACAGCCCGGAGGACGTCTGATGGCGTCAGCGCGCCCGCGTGGGACGCAGAAGAGCCCATCGTTGGAGCGCAGAAGAGCCCGACCTGGCCAGGTCGGGTCGGCCACCGGGAGCCTGCGGAGCGGCGGTGAGGGCACCTCCTGCCTGCCATGGGCTGGAGGAATCCCAGGTAAGTGGATATGGATTTTTATTTTTTTTTAACACTCCCTGAACCTTCCCTTCAAGGCGCGCTCCATGGGCGACCAGGTTTATTAAAGAGCCTTGCCCAAAGACTCCCTACTGTTTTACATGTTTTCTTGAGCCAGGATTCAAACCCTGGTCAAAGGCTCAAATCCCACATCAAAGGCAATAGTAAGCTCTCTAGCTGACCACTATCAGCAGTGTTTCCTCAACCAGATAAAAGAGTTTTGACTTCTATTTAGTTTTATTTACTTTACAGGACATCTGGCTTTGTTTGTCTTGCTGTTAGACTGGTTAATTTGCATAGATAACAGCTAGAGTTTTTTTTTAACACTTGTCTAGCAGGTGTCAGGTTACCAAGAAGCACATACCTGAATCTTTAGAGACCAATGAGATGAGAACAGCTTCTCTTGCAGGTCACCGCCCATAGTCCCTGGATTGTGAACATGAAGCTATGGGCAATAACAGGCAGGAGGGCTTGAACTGTGACTTGGAGGTTGGCCACTCCAGTGGCAGAGGGAGTAGTGTGCAGATATGAAATCAGCTGGCAGACTGAGTTGTCGCCAGTAACAACCGGAACTGCAGAAGCAGTATCAGTAACCACAAGCCAGGATTCAGCAACTGTGCAGGCGGAAAAGCTGAGGTCGGCAACAGATCAGATGCTCGGGCTGAGCAGAGATTGGCAGCAAATTGGGTCCTCAGAAAAGCCAGGGTCAGTAACGGAGCGGGTAGACGTACAAAATCAGCATCGATAACAGAGCAGGTTTTCAGACAAGCCAAAATCAGTATCAGATAGAGAAACAGGACAGAGACTAGTCAGGCCACAGGAGTAACAAACTAGCTGCAATACTACAGCAAGTTGCTATTGGCACTCCTCCGTTTAAATAGGCAGTTTGGCGTGACTGCGTATAGGCATGCGCACGTACGCAAAAGCCTGTGCATCCTTTCGGCCCAATCCTCAAGACACGCATGTTAGGCTAACGCGCGCATGCCGTTATGCCTCCCACAATGCAGAAGTAGGCTTGGACACCAGTTTGTTTGCTGCTGCCTGCAGAGCACGTAAGCAGGATAGTAGAAAGGGACTTCAGACAATTTCTTATCAAGGCTAGTACTATTTATCTGATTGTGTCAGTTCAGGTGCACGTTAAATATTATTACTTGACTTTACTCTGAGTTACTATATCTGTTTTTTAGGAAACTTGTTAGAAAATGTGGCAACAGTGTTTCCCACATCAAAGGCACCAGCCTTACCAGTATGCTATCCAGCTGACCACTATCAGCAGTGTTTCTTCAGCCAGATAAAAGTGTGCTGACTTCTATTTAGCTTTATTTACTTTATGCCTGGTACAAACAAAGCAATTTTTTTGGCAGATATACTGCCAGATAGATTTTTTCCAACATGTCACAATTTTCCGTTCGATTTTCCGCTCACTTCTATGGAAAATTGATTGGAATTCAGATTGGACATGTTGGAATTAATCTATCTGGCAGTAAATCTGCCCAAAAAATCTCATAGTGTTTAGCAGGCATTACAGGACATCTGGCTTTGCTTGTCTTGCTGTTAGGGCCCGTTTCCACTAGTCGCCCTGCGCGGCTGCGAGACGCGCGGCTGGACTTTCTAGTCTGCAGGTACACAGACAAATCCCAGAAGCCATGTCATGCAAGGCTATGGGATTCGCTTGCCTCTTGCACAAAAAAATGCTGCAATGTCGTCCGAATTGCTAAGGAAATCGATTCGAAGGCGGCAGCAGTATCCCTTATGGCAGCGTTTTTCCGCATCTGGGGAAACTCTTTGGATTTGGCCTGATTTCTGCAGCAGTGGAAATGGGCCCTTAGGCTGCATAGATAACAGCTCTAGATATTTTGAACAATTGCAAAGCAGGATAATAGAAAGGGACTTCAGACAATTTCCTAGAGCGGACCTGAACTCAGAACTTCCTCTCTGTTTCAAATGATGCACAACAGCATCATAACCTTTACAGAAAAACATTTCTCTGTTACAACTGATACAAATCTTTAGTGTATGAAATTACAACTTGTGATTAGTCACGGGGGATTAGACAGGCTGAACTCTCTACATACATACTGGGTGCATTACAACACATTTTCCTTCAGTCTGTGCAAGAGTTCAACCCTCCTACTAATTGCATCAGTTCAGGTATCCTTTAAATATTATCACTTTATTCTGAGTTACTATATATTTTTTTTTTTTTTACGAAACTTGTTGGAAAATGTGGCAACAGTATATAAATAAAAGCTGAAGCTTAAAGCAGTCTGCTATTAGCGTTGCTTTTGTTGTCTTTAATAGGGCTGCTGCACACTACAAGAACTTTTAAAATACTAGAGATTTTAAAAGCTATTGCTAATGCAATGCTGTGTGGGATGTTTACAAAATCACATTGCTCCAGTGTGAACACACATGTAGGATAACATTAGCATGCGCTCTTGTCGTGTGCACCAGCCCATACATTGCTTGTAACCACCTGTGGCATTTCCAGGGAGGAACGTCTTGGTGTCTACCACTGCCACGGGAAGTGTCTTGAGCCTATATACAACCTTATAATGTGTGTCGTTGGTATCTGGTACACCTCATTTCCCATACTGGTGATGGTGAACGCGTTAGAGACAGCTTTGGACATCGTTTGGTGATTCAACATCATTTGTAATCCCTTTTATGATTGTGCAAACCTTTGACATTACCTATCTGAACTTTGGACACTGTTCTCTCACAGCAGTGGTCCTTTTAAATTACCTGTTGGCACTGAGTGTTTTTTATATAAATGTATATAAGTAGCTTGGCATTAGTTACTTTGGGTGATATTACAGTTTAACAGTGTGCTGGCCAGGGAGCCATTATGGGGTATTGGTCATTTTTTAAAATGGAGGATGGAGAATTCCATTGATCACAGTGGACAAACTAGACGTGGGAGAGGAGAAAGAGATTGATGAGTAGACTACACGGGAGGTAAGTATGACCTGTGTAAGGTTATTTTCACATTTAATTCTCAATTCAGGTTTGCCTTAAAATTCTCCCATCTTTGGCTACTTCCACACTTCTAGACCTTTGGGAAAGGGGTATGAATGATGCCTGGATTGAGATCTATGTCTATGTCTGTCATCAATCATAATGATATAATACATTGGCGCGATGTCCTTAGCTATCAGGAGTGATTACCGTATTTTTGGACCATAAGATGCTCTGGACCATAAGACACACCTAGGTTTAGAGGACAAAAACAAGGGCAAAAAATATATATACTAAACCTGGTGCATCCATGGTGAAGGGGCATCTTGTGGATTATGCCCCCTTTGTACCTCATGCTCCCTTATACCTCATGTGTCTCCCTCTGTCCTCCTCTGTCCCCCTTTGTATCCGTTTCCTCCGTGTTCTCCTCTACATGGGCACAATACAGGCAGACCCTGCCATTGCAGCAGAGAAAAAGTGAGTCTTATAGACCAAAAAATACAGTACATTTCTCAGATAAAACTACTGTTGAGTGAACTTTACATTGCTTAAAGAGGAACTGTCGCAAAAATCTTAAAATTTAAAATTACATACAAATGAGAAGTACGTTTCTTCCTGAGTAAAATGAGCCATAAATCACTTCTTTCCCGTGTTGCTGTCACTTGCAGTAAGTAGTAGAAATCTGACATTACCGACAGGTTTTGGGCTAGTCCATCTCTCCATAGGGAATTCTCAGCATGGCCTTTATTCTTTATAAAGACATTCCCTGAAAAAGATTTATACAAAGATGCTGGCCAGCCTCCCTGCTCACCGTACACTTTTTTGGCAGTTGGACGGAGCAACTGCCATTCACTAAGAATATTTTGAAAATAAAGAAATCCCTGTGAACCCCCATGAGGAGATGAGCTAGTCCTGTCGGTTCTGTCAGATTTCTACGACCTACTGTAAGTGACAGCAACATAGGAGAAAAGTAATTTATGTCTCATTTTACTCTGGAAGGAACATAGTTCTTAATTGTATATGTATATAATTCAAAGAACCTACCTTGTTGACGCAATCATGAGTATGTGACAATCCACTAAAAAGAAAGGCATTTCAGTTCCTTCTTCAGATCAATCTTAGTGTGTTTTATCGATTTAATTTGCATAAGAAATACACATATCTGCAAATCAATGTCAAAGGGCTTGATTCATAAAGCGGTGCTAACCTACTTAGCACGTCTAAAGTCTTTAGACGTGCTAACCAGGGTGCTAAGTAGGTTAGCACCGGATTTCTCAATCAGATTGCGCGCTAACTTTGCGCGCGCAAAGTTTTACGTGCGCAAAGTTTTATGCGCGCTAAGTCCAATAGGCTTTAATAGGCACTTCGCGCGGAGCGCCCTGCGCTCTGTGCAGTGTGCGCGTAAAGTTTTACGCGCGTAAAGTTTTACACGCATAAAGTTTTATGCGCGAAAAGCTCATTTAGACATGCTAAGGGGGTTTTCACAGGCGTGCTAACAGTTAGCACCGCTTTGTGAATCAAGCCCATAATGTCAGCTATATGTTCTCTTGTATTCTTATAAGACAGAAATCGGTACTTCTCATCCACATTGCTTAGTTCTGCAGTAGGAGCAATTCCTAATCACTCCTATCAAGATCTGGCATTTGTCCAGCCCGGAATAGGTGTGTCGCAACCAACGTTTTGCTTAAAATGCTCTCACTATACCATTTCCCAATACTACTCTTGTGTTTCTAAGGGCTCGTTTCCACTGTTGCGGTGCGGAATCGCCTGGATTCCACCGTGGACGAAAGCGCATGCGTTTCTGCATGCGGTTTTCCCGCGATTTCACATGGCTAAGAAGCAGGCAAATTTAACCATGTCACTGCCTGTGTAAATTTCCATACCATTACATGCGAAATCGCACGCGAAATCGCGGGGAAAACCGCATGACAAAGCCGCATGCGATTTCCCTATTAAAAGCATTGCGGGCGATTCGCCCGCATTCCAGCCGCACGCAAAATCTGACGGCTCTGCCGTGCAGATTTCCCCCGCACACCAAAACGCACCTGCACAACGCACCAGTGGAAACAATCCCATCCACTTGTATTGCCTATGCGAATCCGCATGCGGTGCCCGCATGCAGATTCGCTATATTGGAAACGAGCCCTAAATTCTAGCGCACACAGAAGAGTCTGTCAGACCAATCGGCTATGTGCCTACTATGTAGAAAGATTGCTGATCCTTGGTAAAGCAATCATTTGCCCTTTTACAATTTATTTAAAAGCAATGTAAACACACTGCAACTAAATGATGTCCGCAGTGCATTTTACTCTCCCCATACTCCTTCTGTGATCAAAGCAATCAGGAAGCACTCCAGCCTGCAGCATAAGAAAGATGCAACACAAGCCAAACACAGCTGAGTGCCTATTCATTGGCATTTAACACTGCTCTATAAGATCTCATTCCAAGATTCATACACTGTGCTTAAAATGTACCCGAAGCAGCGTCAGGGCGGGGCAAATGGGACGCAGAGGCATGTTTTATTTGAGTAAAATGAAACAAAAGAATTTCTGGCCACAGGAGCAGCAGAGAGTGGCGACAATTGACGCTACCTGATCCGGATAGCTCCCAGATCAGATAGTATGCCTTATGCTGGGCATACATGGCTCGTTTTATATTATCAATCGAGCTGCTGATGGCTCGATTGATAATATTCAACCTGTCCGATCACTGCGGCGGGTCGATACCGCTCGATCCCCGCGGGCGGACAATGGAAGAAACGAAGCGCAGATAAGGAAGTGCCCGCGGGGACGAGCGGTGACGCACCGTGTATTCCCACCATTAAGCCTAGTACACACCATACAATTGTCTGTTAGATTTTCTATAAGATTTTCTGTAATTAGATTATTTTCTATAAAGTACTGGTAGAGACTGGTCATTGGCCTCGAATCACGAAGCTTATCTCCTGTCTTTAATAACTCTTCTGAACTGTTTTACAGTTATCACCATGGTGATATAATTGTGATAACTGTAAAACAGCTCAGAAGAGTTATTAAAGACAGGAGTTAAGCTTAGTGAATTGAGGCCATTATCTCTGGTGCATTGTCTTCTGGTTATCTCCTGCTGCGTAGAACAATGCTTAATTGCTAGGCAGATAGATGGTTAGATAATTTCCAACATGTTGGAAATTATCTATCTGGCAGGTAAATCTAGCAGAAAATCTTAAGGGGCCCATACACCTAACGACTTCCCCACCGATATACAGCAGATTCGATCACTGTGATCGAATCTGCTGTGAAATCGTTGATTTCAGTCCGAAATCAATTGTTCCCGTCGATTCCGGTCGAGCCGCCCATGCGGAAGATTTTTCTCGATCGCCGGCGGGTCGGGAGTGAGTCGATAGCAGCGTTCGAATGCCCAACGATCGACGCAATAGAGCGACTATACAATAGCTGCTCCGGCCGGCACGTGTCCTCGCTGTCACCGATGTCTTCTTCTCCGCACTGGGTTCTGCGTTTGGTCTGGCTGGCTTCACTTCCTGTCCCGGCAGGAAGTTTAAACAGTAGAGCGCCCTCATGCCGCATTCATGCCAAATGGCGTGACGTGGTTGTTAAAAAGTTAAAGGAGTAAAAAAAAAGTAAAAAAAAAAAAAAAATCACTTACCTGGAGCTTCTGCCAGCTCCCTGCAGCCGTCCTGTCCCACACCGGTCCTCAGCGATCCTCCGCTCCCCCGGCAGCGGCACAGTTTAGTTTCCACCAAGTCGATGGCAACTGCGCCTGTTCGGCCCTGGCCACGCGTATTATTGTACATGTTCCTGTCCACAATAGCATCCTCTGCATGTGTAAGTTTGAGGTTTGCTACAACCTATTTTGGATACTTAGATAGGGAGGGTGAAGTCTCCTGATCCATACAGAGGTTTTTCCCATCCTCCTGAGCCAGGCTGATCCAGGGATGAGATCCCAGAAGCGTTGCCGCACTGTGGCTGCGCAGTAGTATGGACCCACTTGGCGGAAACATATGAGCCCGATCAGGTCCGTGCTACTGCACAAGCCACCTGCATAGTAGCCCAGACCTGCTTTTTACGCCTGAGAGTGATCGGGTCCGTGTTACTGTGCACGTTAATAAACTTTTTTCAGCGGTCTCAGCACTGGACTGGGCCGGGATAAGGACCCTGTAGGGGCACTTTTTTCCCTACAGGTACACTTTAAGATGCATTCAGAGTGCTCCAGAAATGCAGCTCAAACACACACACATATCAATATACGCTAGTCGTTACTGAGGATCCCTCACTGCTGCCCTCCATCACCCAATCATAAATCTCAGAGTGCATTTGTGACCATCTCATGTGGCCAGGGAGGTCAGTATGCCAATTCTCCAGTCAGACCACCACTGCCTGCTGCCACCACCACGGTTTCACCCCCCCCCCCCCTCCCGGGATTAATTCCTCCCGCACAGCCGCACTCTGGCGCGCAGTCCAGGCTCCTGCCTGCTGCTGCTACATCTCCAATGCTAGGCCTCCCCAAACGGCAACCAGCACCAAAAGAGGCCACAACTCCTGGGTCTCGGGATCTCCATCTCCACCCACCACTGGATCACCCGGACTGCTGCACCGCAGGCCAGGCAAAGCCATCTCTGGCCCTGCTCCACTGTTCCTAACTCTAAATGGGGGACCGGCGGTCACTTAAATTGTAAGTGCTGCTACTGAGGGTATAGTCTTATCATAATTATTGTCATAGACTGCCCCACATCTCTGCTATGGTCTGCTACTTTTACAGCTGTGGCCTGCCACATTTACTGCCATAGCTACACCTACAATCATTGGTATGGACTACCCACAATTTATGCTATGGACTGCGTAACTACTGCTACGGACTGTTATAATTATCGCTGGGGATTGCAATGGAGGACTCACTGCTCTCCATCTTCTCTCTCTCTCTTTATCTTTCCTTTTCTTCTCCTCTATCTCTTTTCCCCAGGATAGACTGCGGGGCATCTAATTCAAAATATCGCTGCAGTAGCATTTGAGTGCCATGGACTACCCCCCCTCCCCCGGTCCTTCTCCTGGGTCCTCCTTCTGTATCTCACCATCTATGCCATTTATTCTATGTATATGCACTGAACCTACTGTATACACCATACCTGCTGTATGTATCTGTATGCACTGTATGTTTTTACTGTATCCACTGCATGCTAAACGCACCTTTCTGCTACTGTACCATCACCGATCCTATTTTGTGCCAAAATCAATTCCGGGTACAATTCTCGTTGTACTTGTCGAAATAAACACAATTCTGATTCTCTAGTGCATCATCTTGAGTGCATACCAGCAGAAATACAATAACAGCATGCAGGGAGATGCTCTGGGATATATGCTGGCCACATCTGCCCAATCTCTGCACCACTGCAAAGGGCGGACACTTGGTCAAATGGGGAAAGGGTGTGGTCACAACTCACAAGCTCTTCACATGCGGCTGGTGATGGTTGAGCAAAGTAGCAAAAAGGTAGCCATAGATCTGACGATTATGGGCAGCTTCCACAAAGAGACAAATTTATCTCTAAATTGGATCTGAATAGAGATAAATTTGTCTCTTGTCGAAGCTGCCCATATCAGACCCGGATTTACATCACAGAAGCCTATAGGCACAGATGTCCTGGCACCCTAGACTTCCCCCTCCATGAACCTACAAACCCCAACCAAACCACACCACTAGTGTGCTGGCTGGCCCAGCTATAACTTCTCTCTTAGTTCCCTTTATGTGGTATAACAACAGAGGCGCCAAGTAGAGTAAAATTAGTTAAAATTGTTAAAAAGGGGGAAGTGGGTGGACTCACCTCCCTTCTGAAAAAATGGCCAGACAACGGGCAGGTTACTTCAAGTTTAAAGTAACATTTATTATGAGCTCCAAAAGTGCAACGCGTTTCACGGGTAACAGTCCCGCTTCTTCAGGCAAACAATTTTTGGAGGGAGCAAAGTCGGGTCAAGAGCCAGATATAGCGCCTCTATAGCCTCTCAGTCTGACAGAGGCGCTATATCTGGCTCTTGACCCGACTTTGCTCCCTCCAAAAATTGTTTGCCTGAAGAAGCGGGACTGTTACCCGTGAAACGCGTTGCACTTTTGGAGCTCATAATAAATGTTACTTTAAACTTGAAGTAACCTGCCCGTTGTCTGGCCATTTTTTCAGAAGGGAGGTGAGTCCACCCACTTCCCCCTTTTTAACAATTTTAACTAATTTTACTCTACTTGGCGCCTCTGTTGTTATACCACATAACTGTTTAGTCCACCCTTGGTGGAGGGGTGTATCCCCATTTTCTTCTATCTACAGAGAGCGACTTCTTAACCCTGAGCGGGGTCAGGTTACAATTCTCCCCGCCTGCTTATCCAGTGGTTGCCTTGGAGGCGACCCGTCCTTGTGAGTATAACCATTGTGTGTGTTTGCATCAGACATCACCTCATTAACATACTACACCATATTGGGCTCTCGGTTCTCCCCCTTTCTTTCAAGCTCTTAGTTCCCTTGCTCATCATAAGTAGCTACAGGGGCCCCTTAGTATTAGGTAGTCAGAGCTATCCTCAGTATTAAGTAGCTAAAGATGCCCCCAAGTATTAGGTAGCTGGAGTTGCCCGACTGAAGGGAGATCTGGTCACTGGAAAACCTAGACGTGCCTGAGTAACCTCTCATTTAAACTCCACTTGTAACTCTGCATAGGTAAGGCAGGAGGCAAGCACCTGGGGAGGGGAGTGAGACGCCTTTCCATCATCATGCGCCTGTAGGCACGTGCCTACAGTGCCTTTTGGTATATCTGGCCCTGGCCCATATACTACAGGCCAATTCCCGTCTGTTTTCAGCATGAAATCTTTAGGAAATTGGCTGAGCCTGCTGCGACCGCCCCGCCACCCACCCCCCCAATGTATAAATATGCCCCGTGTGTGCATTTATACATTACCTGTCCGATGTCAGCCTCCAAGTGGTGTCCGTCCATCTCGCCAGGATCTAACAGCCGCATACACGGTAGCGGCGCATAGCCTCTGATGTCAGACACTATGCGCCGCTAGAGTGTATGCGGACAACGCGTGGAGGCTGACACCAGACAGGTGATGTATAAATGCACACACGGGGCAAATTTTCAGATTGCGGCGGCGGGGGTTTCGACGTTCGCTCCAAAACCAAGATGCCGCCGCACCGGTAGCCACAGGGCTCCGGCCTCTTCTTTTCATTTCTATCTCCTTTCTGTCCCTAATCTCCCCTAACCTACAGGGAAGGATGCGTAGGACACAGGAGAAGGCACGTAGAGGCACACAGAGACTTGTGCTGGTCCAGGGCGCCCGGTTTTGGATACTGGCTGCGGGCCGCTAGCTGATCAGCTGTTCGGGCCCTCGTGCTCATCGCACCACTGCTGACTCTGACCGCCAACCAGCCTCCCTAACCACCGCACAAGGGAATACATCCACCACCGCTGGCTGCCACACCGCCCTCCGACTGCCGTGCGATGGGAGGAATAGCGAACCTCAGGATCCCACGTGGTGGAGCCACCGCTCTGATCGCGGACGCCGCCTAGGAGATGCAGTTGCTCCGCAACGCGGCTACTGCCTGTCCCACTCTGACACAGCTGCAGCACCGCTGCTAGGACATCCAGACGCCGCCAGGGACATGTGGCTGCCCTGCCATGTTCTGAGGACCCGGGGGCTGCTTGAACAACACCGCTTCTCTCCATGGGGGCCACAACACCGCCGCTGCCCGGAGATGCCACCCAGAAAAAAGTGGGCTGCTCCACTGCCGCTGCCCGGAGGGGTATGTTGTGATGGCCACTGAGAATCAGGGCCACGACTGCTCCACCGCTGCGACCCGCAGGGAATGGGTGCCTTCGCTCACCCTGTTCCCTCTACTGCTCCATGCTTGCCACTGTAAGGAGCCAGGCCCTGCTCCCCAACACCGAGCCTTGCAGTCACCAGCAGCACAGTGCAGCTCTGATGTCCCCTCTGTTCTCATCCACCAGACCACTCAGACCAGCCTACACAGCAGCCCTGGATCCCCGTAGGCTCTAGAAGGAGCAAACAAAATGGACCTGACCAACTCAGACTGAGCAGCAAGCCAGGGCTAATCAATCTGCATCCATAGATGGACTCTTTGCCTCTGTCTCTCTCCTCTTGCTCTGTCTCTTTCTTTCTTCCCTCATTCTCTCTTTTAGCTATCCCTTCTCTCTCTTCTCTATCCATTATTTTTCCAGGACACACCGCAGGGCATCTGGAACTGCTGCAGAGCAGTGCGAGCGACGCAGGTAGATGTGGCTGCTCCCCTCACATAGCACTCCAGACCTCCCCACGCGTCCTTTACTATAGTCATGTGTGATATATATATATATATATATATATATATATATATGTATATGCTTACTTAAACAAAACCTGTACTGAAAATTAAAAGTCAAAATAAGCATACACAAGTCATACTTACCTTCCATGTAGTCTACTCCTCAGTGTCTTTCTCCTCTCTCGCGTCCTGTTTGTTCACTGTGATCAAGGGAATTTTCCGTCCTCCATTTTGAATATGGCCATTACCCACAACAGCTTTCTGGTCAGCACACAGTTAAACTGTAACATCGCCCACTTGAGCCATAGGGAAACATGGACATTACCTGGTACATCAGTTTTCCTCTCAGCTATAACTGACAGCAACTGATATTTTACTGACAGCAACTGATATATTTCAGATCTGACAAAATATTGTCAGAACTGGAAGGGATTATTGTCAGAAGAAATGGTGAGCTTCAGAGAGGAACTGATGGCAAGGTAACTATGTAATGTTCATTTGAAAGTTACCTCATGTGTTTATTTTAAATATTTTTATTCAGTACAGGTTTTCTTTAAGTACTATATGTGTTTGACCATCACCGACCCTGTATGAGCCAAAAACAATTCCGGGTACAACCCCTGTTGTACTTGCCGATATAAATTATTCTGATTCTGAAATCGGCCGCCGTACCGCTGGACACCCGACTAACCAACTTCGACCCAGCATCTTGCAGCATGCGCGATCGACAAATTGGACCAATTTCCGTCCCAAAACCGGTCACATTGTCGGTTGGGCATGCACTTGGCGGCACTGATTTTCATCCAATTCGATTATAATAATCGAATTGGATGGTCGATCTGACGCCAAGTCACCTGATATATGGCCACCTAAAGAGGATCAGGCAATTTCTTGATACTGGCAATGTTAAGACAAGGGCAAACTGTAGCATTTTACAGTCAGCGACGTATTGTAAACAACACGTTTAAATCCATATTGATTACATTAAATTAAAAAAAAAATCTTGCTGTGTCGATTTACACAGGGCTGCTACTGTATATACTGCAATCCACCAACGCTTTCTGCAACATTCGCTATAGTTTTATATTCAGGTGAAGGTTATAAGCTCCTGCTGCCGAAAAGCTGATGATTTTTTATAAATCCAGGCCAGTCTTGCATTGTCTTTTATCAGGTCCACAAATCCCTTAGTAAATATCAGGCCTTGTGTTATTTGGATGGATAAAGGTTCATTTTAACACACACTAATACAATTATTTACATTCAGTTGGTCTTTTGCTTTGTACCTAAAGCCTCATCTACATGCGTAGATGAGGCGGTGATCCTGCGGCTCGATTAGCCGCCGGATCGCCTCTTCCGCGTCCCCGCGTAAACCGGAATCAATACCCGCTCGATTCCCGCTCGTCCCCGCACCGCGCATCCGCCGCTCGATTCCCTGCCATTGTCCCCTCGCAGGGAACGAGCAGGGAATCGGTGGTAGCAAGATCCGACCTGTCGGATCTTATCAATCGAGCCGCATCAGCAGCCCGATTGATAAGGAACATCGCCGCTGCATCTACGCGTGTAGATGTGGCTTAAAACCATAAAATAAATAATAATGAAAACAAACAAACTACATTTATAGCCTATTTCCACTACATGTGGACTCTGGATGCGATTTTCTGCATCCAAAATGCAACACGTTTGTGAATGGAGCTATTTCCAATCAATGCAAATTTCTTGACGCGATGCTGTGCGTAAAAAATATGGATGGTATGCTGCATTTTTTTGCATTTCGGAGTGCGAATTTAACCAGTATGCACAGCGTCATTTCCTTTTGCCTATCTTCCTGTTTCCTACTTCACATGTGATGTTGCTTGGCAGTTTTCAAATTGCAACACTAATTTTCGCATAAAAAACACGCATAAAAATGCATGCATTTACAAAAGTGTGTTTCTGTATCTGATTGGCAATGCGTGCTAGTGGAAATAGGCCCATAACCATTTATGCCGCGCGGACGTCAGCCTTTTTTCATAGTAAATAGCATATAGGGCCACCGGAGGCTGTCAAAAGACTAGGGATATAATTTTAACGTTGCAATAACTGGGACAAAATAGGCAAATAAAATGTGTGGATTTTAATTATGGTAGCATGTGGTATTTTAAAACTATAATGGGCGAAAACTGCGAAGTAAAGGATTTTTTTCCATTTGTTTCTTAATTATTCCCGTTAAAATGCATTTAGAATAAAATAATTCTTAACATAATGTACCACCCAAAGAAAGCCTAATCGGTGGCGAAAAAAAACAAGGTATAGATCATTTCTTTGTGATAAGTAGTGATAAAGTTATTGGGGAATGAAAGGGAGGAGTGCTGAAATGGGAAAATTCCTCTCGTCCATAAGGTGAAAAATACCCACGGGCTGAAATGGTTAAGGTACCTGATACACTTATTAACCCTGACTGTTCATTGGAGGGAGCAGCGCTGAAGCTGAAATACTTTGGACACATAATGAGTAGGGAAGATTGACTGGAGAAGACCTTGATGCTAAGGAAAAATGTAGGGCAAAAGGATGAGGGGACAGCAGAGAATGTGATGGTTATATAGTATCATGGAAATAAACATGATCTTGGAAAAGCTTTGAGAGGCAGTAGAGGATAGTGGGTATAACACTCCCATAACTTCAGTTCCCAAAGCTCGGTGCTTGGGGGTAATATTCGACTCATCTCTCTCTTTTATTCATCATGTTCACTCTATAACCAGCTCCTGCCATCTCCAACTCAAAAACATATCTCGCATCCGTCCTTTTCTCACTCAAGACACAACTAAAATGTTAATGCATGCTCTTATAATTTCTCGTTTGGACTACTGCAACATACTACTTTGTGGACTACCTTCTAACAGACTGGCCCCACTCCAGTCGGTACTGAACTCAGCTGCTCGTCTCATTCACCTTTCTTCTCGATCTTCCTCTGCCGACCCTCTTTGTCAAGCTCTTCACTGGCTGCAAATTAACCAGAGGATTCAGTTCAAACTCCTAACCCTAACCTACAAAGCTCTCCACAATCTCTCTCCCCGATACATATCATCACTAATTTCCAGATACAAACCCAATCGCATTCTCAGATCGGCACATGATCTTCTGTTGTCCTCCTCTAGAATCACCTTCTCACATTCACGTTTACAAGACTTCGCACGCGCTTCACCACTCCTCTAGAATGCCTTCACACAACACATCCGTCACTCGCCAACCTTTGTTACCTTTAAACGCTCTCTAAAAACACATTTGTTCCGACAAGCATATGCGCTACCTTAGGCCACTTCCCTTTGTCCTAAGACCAAATTGCACTCCTACTAGGTATCCTAAAACACACTGCCTCTATATATTTGTTGCATACTACCCCTCCTCTTGTTCCCCCCCCCCCCCCATTCCCTTTAGATTGTAAGCTCGCAAGGGCAGGGCTCTTTCCCACTTTTGTGTCTTGGAAATGTTACTTTTATCACTGTCATTACTAATTCT
This sequence comes from Hyperolius riggenbachi, assembly GCF_040937935.1. Classification (NCBI taxonomy): domain Eukaryota; kingdom Metazoa; phylum Chordata; class Amphibia; order Anura; family Hyperoliidae; genus Hyperolius; species Hyperolius riggenbachi. The sequence goes on along the minus strand of NC_090655.1, from coordinate 36,632,973 downwards.
ATATTTTGTATTTTGTATCATTCTTTGTATTTTGTCACTAATTATGTATCTTATATATTGGTGTACAGCATTGTCTGTATTAACCACTTGAGGACCGTGGGCTTTACCCCCCTTAAGGACCAGACCCGTTTTATCCATTCAGACCACTGCAGCTTTCACGGTTTATTGCTCGCTCATACAACCTACCACCTAAATGAATTAAATGAATTTTGGCTCCTTTTCTTGTCACTAATAAAGCTTTCTTTTGGTGCTATTTGATTGCTGCTGCGATTTTTACTTTTTATTATATTCATCAAAAAAGACATGAATTTTGGCAAAAAAATGATTTTTTTTAACTTTCTGTGCTGACATTTTTCAAATAAAGTAAAATTTCTGTATATATGCAGCGCGAAAAATGTGGACAAACGTTTTTGATTTAAAAAAAACCCATTCAGCCTATATTTATTGGTTTGGGTAAACGTTATAGCGTTTACAAACTATGGTGCAAAAAGTGAATTTTCCCATTTTCAAACATCTCTGACTTTTCTGACCCCCTGTCATGTTTCATGAGGGGCTAGAATTCCAGGATAGTATAAATACCCCCCAAATGACCCCATTTTGGAAAGAAGTCATCCCAAAGTATTCACTGAGAGGCATGGTGAGTTCATAGAAGATTTTATTTTTTGTCACAAGTTAGCGGAAAATGACACTTTGTGACAAAAAAAAAAAGTTTCCATTTCTGCTAACTTGCGACAAAAAAAAAATGAAATCTGCCACGGACTCACTATGCTCCTCTCTGAATACCTTGAAGTGTCTACTTTCCAAAATGGGGTAATTTGTGAGGGTTTTTTTTCTGTCCTTGCATTTTGGGGGGTGCCTAATTGTAAGCACCCCTGTAAAGCCTAAAGGTGCTCATTGGACTTTGGGCCCCTTAGCGCAGTTAGGCTGCAAAAAAGTGCCACACATGTGGTATTGCCGTACTCAGGAGAAGTAGTATAATGTGTTTTGGGGTGTATTTTTACACATACGCATACCCATATTATACACTTTGTATGCGGCGATACGGGTGCTAGTAACCCGCCGGCGCTTCCGAACGGCCGGCGGGTTACAGCGCGAGGGGGGCGGAGCCAGTCCCCGGCGGAGGATCGCGTCACAAATTATGCGATCGCTCCGCCCATGCCCGTACAAGGACCACCGCCTCTCGCACATGCGGCGGTCATTGCGGGATCCACTTTCCGGCCGCCCATGTGCAGTGGGCGGTCGTTAAGTGGTTAATATGTACCCCATGTTTGTTTATTTCTTTGTACAGCGCCACGGAATGTGTTGGCGCTTAATAAATCAATAATGATAAGTTGTAATTTGATCACTCAGCTATGTCAGCTGACTGCCACAGCAGAGCAGCTAATTTGTAAACACAGGACGTTAAAGGGAACCTTAACTGGCGAGCAAAAAAAAATTCACTTACCTGGGGGCTTTCCCAAGCCTCCCGCAGCCGTCCGGTGCCCGCGCCGGTCCTTCGGTGCCCTCCGGTCTCCCTCCGCCGCTAAGTTTCGTTTTCGGACGACTGCCAGTCGTCCTCGGGCCTCTTCCGCACTCCTCGTCGTAAACTGCAGTAAAGCGCGTCATGTGCATGACGCCAAACGCGTCTTGCGGACGCGCTTTACTGCAGTTTACGACGAGGAGTGCGGAAGAGGCCCGAGGACGACTGGCAGTCGTCCGAAAACGAAACTTAGCGGCGGAGGGAGACCGGAGGGCACCGAAGGACCGGCGCGGGCACCGGACGGCTGCGGGAGGCTTGGGAAAGCCCCCAGGTAAGTGAATTTTTTTTTGCTCGCCAGTTAAGGTTCCCTTTAAGAATATGTCAGCTTCCATGAAAGCAGGAAGTAGGCACACTGCAGATTTATTGCAGGAATTGTAACAGCTATAGCAACGAAGTCATTATGCAGAGAGGAAGTGCTGAGTTCAGGTCCTAATCCAGAGGGTGAGGGGTGTGTAGATTGCACATTTGTAATTAAAGTGTAACTGTTGGGCATAAAATCATAAATCAATTCTTTATTTTTATCTGTTATACAAGTAATAAGGGTGCAAAACAGTCAACCCAAAAGTTATAATCTCTATTACTTTTCTTGTTTATAAATGATCATTCCCCAGTTTGTCCGACTTGTATTTGGTACACGCAAAATTTGGTACACAAAAAGGAAGTTGCAGGGCATGCTGGGTTGTCCTTTTTTTGCTTCTGCACATTAGTTAAGTCTGAGGGGAAATAAAGAAGCAAAAAAAAGTCAACCCAACAGAGCACATTTGAAATCGGCGCCGGTAGACTTGGGTGCAGGATACAGCGGTATATGGCTGATCCTGCTTCTGCAGAAGTCCAGGCCGATTTAATTACTATTCCCCCTCCAGGCCGCCATATATAGTGGGGGAATGAAATAATTCGGCTTCCAGCGATTGCTGGAGGCCGAATTATTATGTTTTTAAGCAACCTCAGCTCTGTCTTCTGACAGAGCCGACGTTACTCACTGAGCGCTGCAATAGGAGTGATTCCCATTGTAGTCTATGGAGGCGCCGGCTGCGCCCAAATCTAGCAGCGCTGAAAAGCACTGCTCCGACCCAGCATGCCCTGCAACTTCCTTTGTATGAAACATACCAAATAAGAGTCAGGTAAACTGGGGAATGATCATTTATAAACAAGAAAAGTAATAGAGATTTTAACGTTTGTATTGCCTGGTTAGCATCTTTATTACTTGTTTACCAGATAAAAATAAAGAATAGATTTTTGATTTTATGCCCGACAGTTACACTTAAAGTGGATTCGAGGTGAACTTTTACTCATTTCATAATTGTGTTCCTTTCCTATTGTTTATAGGGCGTTCCTCAAGCCAAATACTTTTGTTTTTGTTTTAATACTCTAATTCCCTATAAACTAAATAAACCACGCCTACAGGTTTTCAAAGAGCCTTGGCAGTAGCAAGGGCTCATGGGAGCTCAGTCTGGACAGGAGGAGGAGGTGTTACTGGCCATTGATTTCAGAGGAAGAGTGGAGGAGGAGGGGGATTAGGTTTTTTGAGTGCTCAAGATACAGATAAGCCTGCCTCTGTGTAATGTTTACAAACATGGCTGCTGTCATTGTATCACAGAAAGAAAAAATCATTTTCTATTAAAGCTGTTTGCAGCTAGATTTGCTGGGTAAACTATCTAAACTTTAGATAAGATATATAGACAAGTTACTTGTTATAGTTAGTTTTTCATCTCGGATCCACTTTAAGTTGAAATGAAGCAGATCCTGAAAAAACGTGTAAATGTACACCTCACCTCTCTGCACTCAGACTCTCTCGCCTTTGGTTTAGCTCGTTATTAGCCATGTCTGCAGCATTGCTGGGGCTCTCAGCCTTTGTAATTTCCTTGTAGCTACTTCTTACTGTATGCTTTATATTATCATCATCTTTCCCTACTGTCATTACAACTTCCCTACACTGCGCAGTCGTTTCCTAGCCAACGCCTCCCTCACACTTCCGGTGCACGTCTCCAGCGTGCGGACGCGGAGAGTGACGTCGCACGCACGTTATGTGTTCTATGATCAAGCTCCGGGAAAGACGACTCTGGTGGTGACCTGATCCGCAGTAAATTGCAGGGCGACCGTCAGCGGTGTGCAGGGCTCGCGGGGGGTCACGTGACCGGCATGGCGGCCTGAGGAGGTGTGGAGGCGTCTCTGGCTGAGGGGGAAGCGGAGGAGGAGGAGGAGGCGGCGCTATGTCTGAGCCGAGCAGCGTGTTGCTGCAGCAGCTTCTGGACAGGTGATGGCCGCAGAACATGAGGGGGCTTCTCTTTCACATGACATGTAAACAGGGGGGAGGGGCCTCAGCGGTGACTGGATATAGGGAGCTCTATGTGACTATTTATGCGTTCTGCAGTCAGCTAGAATGTATATAAAGCCTCACTTCATACAGATGGTTCCCATGCAAAGTACTCAGCTTGTGTTGTATTGGCTCCTTACAAATGACATAAGTCACTGCTGTCCACCTTAGATTTCTATTAAATATATATGGAGGCTGCCGTATGCAATGCCATTTGCCTGGCTATCCTGCTGATCCTATGCCTCTAAAACTTTAGCCATAGACCATACATGTCAAACTCTGACCCGTGGACCAAATCTGGCCCCCGGAGCCATTAGATTTGGCCCTCAGGTGGTTTCCCCACTTTGCAATATGTTTGTCCCTCTCTAGACCACCAGAGAAGCTATACTGGAGGGTAAAGCTGGGAATAGACGGTACGTTTGTACTGCTCGATTATGCCGCCCGCTCGTCCCCGCGTGCCTGGATCAATTCCCGCTTGTCCCCGCAGGCACTTCTGTAATCTTCTGCTCGGTTTCCTTATCTTTTCCCATTGTCCTGCCTGCAGTATCGAGCGTGGAATCGATCCGGCGGGTGATCCGACACGTCAGAATTTATCAATCGAGCCATTATCTAATGGCTCGATCGTTCCCTAGAAACATACTGTCTATTCCCAGCATAAGTCCTAGATGACCAGGGAAGCCATATGGGGAGGGAGACAGCACTAGATACCAGGGAACTGTATAGGAGAGGGAAGGGGGCCACTAGACACCAAAGAACTGTATAGGGGAAGGAGAGGGCCACTAAACAACTGCAATCTGTATAGGGAAGGGGGGGACCACTAAACATCAGGGAACTGTATAGGGGATGGAGGGGGGCTATTAGACACCAGAGAACTGTATAAGGGAGGGAGGTGGCCACTAGACATTAAAGGAAAACTTAAGTGTCCTAAAAAAATGACTTGTACTCACCCGGGGCTCCCCTCAGCCCCCTGCAGCTGAACGGTGCCCTCGCCATGTCTCTCCGATGCAGCTGGACTCGCCGGCGGCCACTTCCGGTTTGGCCGTCACCGGCCGACAGGCTGGGAACGCGGCTGATTAGCCGCGTTCCCGGCCGCAATAGCATTAAAGAAGGTGCTATTGCGGCCAGGAACGCGGCTAATCAGCCGCGTTCCCAGCCTGTCGGCCGGTGCTGGCCAAACCGGAAGTGGCCGCCGGCGAGTCCAGCTGCATCGGAGAGACACGGCGAGGGCACCGTTCAGCTGCAGGGGGCTGAGGAGAGCCCCGGGTGAGTACAAGTCATTTTTTTTAGGACACTTAAGTATTCCTTTAAAGTGGACTCAAATGAAAAATACAAGATTTCAGAAATAACATCTATTTTCTAAATTATAATAGCAGCCATTTTTCAGCTGCATGATGACAAATATAAAATATTTTACATTTATTGGAGGAACCCCTCCCTTCCTTTCATATTGCCGGGACAGAATCCGGCAAACTGGTGGAGTAGGAGGTGTTCGGCAAAGGAGGAATTGCTAATGGCTGCCACCTGTATAACCCTAGTTATGAAAAGAGAAGGGAGAAAAGCATGCACTGAAATGCTCATATGCTTGAAGGAGTGTTTATTTATCTCTGTATGTGTCAGAGTGGTGCAAATAAATATTTTGAATTAAAAAAAATGTTTGGTTTGGGTCCACTTTAAGCTCGGCCCGCGACTTTCTTCCCAGAGCTCAATTGTGGCCCACCTTGTATTTGAGTTCGACACCACTGTCATATACCCTGAACAAGCATACATCAGATCAGATGTTTCTGACATTGTCAGATCTTACAAGATTAGCTGCATGCATTTTTTGGTGTTACTCAGACACAACTGTAGCTAAATAGATCAGCAGGGCTGCCTGGCAACTGGTTTTGTTTAAAATAGTGTACTTTTAAAGGGCACCTTTAGTCCGACGGGTACGCCTCCAGCGGCAGCCATATTGCTCATTGTTGGACTATGTTCAACATCTGTTGAGAACAGTACACCTTGTTCAACAGTTGTTTGGAAAAGGTTAATGTATCAATTATTGCAATTATTATTTTTAGAATACCTGTTTTATGTGTCTTATTTTGTGCTCAGAAAGATTTCTAGTATTCAAAACAATGTGTATCGTAGAGTGAGTGTGAATGAACTTACAAATAGGCATTCTCCTGCGGACTGTGTGCCTCTGACTCAGGCCTAGAGAAAGCGGCTGTTTCCGGATCATGTTTTTATATAATTTCTATTCTGCATAGAGGTTTTCTCTTACAGTTAGAGGATAATGGCTGGATAGTGTACTGGATCAGGGTTGAGGAGGCGACCAAATGTGTAGATTTTGTAACTGGTATATATAATTATTTCTATATATAAAAAAGAAAGAGGTTTCTTACCTCTATAGAAGACTCACGAGAATGGATTATCAGGGAGCCTTTATTTAAAAAAAAAAAAGCGGTTACACTGTTGACAACGCGTTTCACAGGACCAGGCCTGCTTCCTCAGGTCATTAAAGAACAACTTTTAACAACCTGCAGGGCATTAAAACATTACGAGTGTCTGCAGAATCTACTAATGCCTTTAATGAGTGATACTATCCTCATAATCATAGCATCAGAATAGCTGTACCTCCCACTGTAATACCCACATAAAATGAGCTGCACTATCCAGGCAGCTGGACTATTCCAGGCTTTCTCAACCAGGGATCCCCAGAACCTCAGGGTTCCTTGAGTACTCTGCAGGGTCTCCTTGGCATTTCCCTTATCATGGGGGAAGTAAAATAGAGCACATTATAATAGGAGTATCAGAATAATAATGAGCACATTAATAAATAGCACTAAAATATAGGTTTGCCGCGATATACCGGTATTACGATATATCGCGGTATGATTGTGAACGGTAACCATACCGTGCACAATCTTGTTTTAGGGGGTAGGGCGACGTAGCGCCGGGGATGCGACGCAGCGACGAGCGCACGAATAGCGGCAGGGATACAAATACTCACTTGCTAGAAGCCAGCTCCGTCCTTGACGATGTACCCGGGCTTCATTGTACTTCCTGTTCTTACATCACATTTCCTTGAAACAGCGCCCCCTGGGTGCTATTACAAGATGATGCAAGAACATGAAATACACTGAGAGCCCGTACATCGGTGAAGGACCTGGCTGCCGGCATGTGAGTATTTATCCCTGCTGCTGCGTCCCTTCTCCCTCTACCCCCCCCCCCCCCCCCTTGGCCCTCTGTGCTGCAGCCACCTGTTTCTGGCTACACCTATCTCTGGCTACCTATGCTGCGAGCACCTTCTACTGACTACACCTATCTTTGGCTACCTATGCTGCGAGCACCTACTACTGGCTACACCTAACCCTGGCTACCCATCCTGCGAGCACCTACTACTGGCTACACCTATTCCTGGCTACCTATGCTGCAAGCACCTAATACTGACTACACCTGTCACTGGCTACCTATGCTGCCAGCACCTACTACTGGCTACATCCATCACTGGCTACCTATGCTGCGAGCACCTAGTACTGGCTACACCGATCACTGGCTACCTATGCGGCGCACACCTACTACTGGCAACACTTTTCCCTGGCTACCTATGCTGCGAGCACCTACTACTGACTACACCTATCACTGACTACCTATACTGCGGTTACCTATCACTGGCTACACTTATCCCTGGCTACCTATGCTGCGGCCAACTACTACTATCTACACCTATCCCTGGCTACCTATGCTGCGGCCACCTACTACTGGCTACAGTTGAGGGGGGGCCCGGGTCCAAATAATTGTATAATACCGTCATACCGTGGTATTTTTTTTTGACGGTTATCATACCGTGGAATTTCATACTGTTGCAACCCTACTAGAATAAGGAGGCAATATAATGAGGGACACTGTAATAGGTGGTAGTGAAACAAACAGCCGCCCCTACTTTTAAAGTCCATGCCTCCTGTAAAATAAATGCAGGGGTTCCAAAAATTATTTTCAGGGTTTCCTTGAGAGAAAAAAAATATTTTCAGGGGTTCTTCCAGGGTAAAAAGGTTGAGAAAGGCTGACCTATTCAGTAAGGAGTTCAAAGCAAGACTACCTAACACTGCAGGGTGGCCTTTTGAGCGCATCCCAGTGGCTGCAGCTCTTGAGCGCTTTGAGTCCGACAGGAGAAAAGCGCTATACAAATGTTTGGATTATTATAATTGTTTCACTAAAAACTGTGAAATGGAAATGCCAGTAAAAAAAATTCTATGTTGCTCATGCCTGAAAATTGTAACTTTCATTTGTGGAAGCAGAGTGTTCCTGAGGGCTTTCATTCATTCCCACTAAATCATGTTGCTTTTAATGCAGTGTCACCTGAATGCCCAATGATCCCAGCCATCCAATATTGGCTTTAGTCCTTGTTTATAGCAATTTCCTAGTTTGTTGAACCTTTCAATAATTTTATGTACTTTTAGAGGGTTAAATCCCCAAAGAGTTTGTCCTAAATGTTTTGCACTAATTTGAGCATTGCATTTCCGATCTGTAGTTGCCCTGTCCAAACTATTTTGCAGGTCTGTGGAGTCAGTACAGAAATCATCCGACTCCTCAGTTTATGAAACCTCCAACTCCAGGTACCCAAAATTGTTCCGACTGCTCAACTCCAACTTCTTAGTCTAATTTTTACAAAGGCTATGGATTTGGTTCAAAAATCATCCGACTCCTCAGTTTATTGAAACCTCCGACCACTCAGGTTCCCAAAATTACTCCGACTCCACAGCCCTGCTATTTTAAGACATGTTGCTTGCATGAAGTTCAGAATAAGCAGATAGGTTATTTTATGAAAACGTTCTCAGTTTCAACATCTAATATGTTGCTCTCTTGCACTTTTTTCAATAAAGTTTCAACAAGGTAAATTTAGGACCATCCATAGGGCACAATGTAGTTTGCGGCCATGATGGCATAGACTGGTTAATTTGGGCACTGGAGTTCAGCTATTGTATTAATTAAATCTAGCTAGCTGCTGTGACACTCAATGGTGTTAGGCTACAGAATAGCCAAACTCTGGCTAGCGGAGGTGGTGCAGGATGGTTTTAGCGTATTGTATAGTCAGACTCCAGCTAGTGTTGGTGGGCTCTTGGCTATAGTATAATCGCACACTGCTCTTGTCCGTCTTGTGGTGGTGATTCCAGATAGCTGGTATGGATGGAGCAAGTTAGCAGCAGTGGTTCAGCTTCCACAATGGATAGCTGAGCGCTGTTTGACTTTGGTAATGGGGGAGTTTGTCTTTGGTAACGGGCTCTTGGCTTTTGTTTACAGAGGTGTCAGGGATTTGGCTCCAAGGGTTAGGTAGTAGCGGCGTGCGCTCAATTATAGAATACTCACGCTCCGAGGGCTAGGTAGTAGGGGTGGGCACTAAGTTATAGTATAGCTAAACGCTGCATGGTCAGCATATGTGCTGGGAGTTCAGCTCTTACATGTGCCGAAGGAAGGGAAGTTAGTGTTAGGTGTAGGTGGGGGGGGGGAAGTTAGTGTTAGGTGTAGTTAGGGGGAGGTTAGTGTGAGATATAGGGTAAGAGAAGGCGATGGGTAGAGTATAGGTAACATTATAGATATTTTTACTATTGGCAACATCTTGCCTCCCAATTCACTAGAATGCGCTTTCTTTAAAGCGGGATTGTCACCATAAAAATCAAATTTCAACAGCCACTGGTCTGAGCGTATTAAGTGATAAAGATGCTAATATTGCATTCAATACTTTCAAAACTTTTTCTGCTGTTATAGTTTGGAGTTATCACATACCTTAAGAGCACTGGCCCTTTAATAGCCATTGCCAAACAGTTGCATGCTGGGGGTTCTTTTTATCATTTTTTTTCCTGGCATACTATGGCTAATCCTCCTGCTTTAAGTGTACGCCTAGAAAACATTACTTAAATGCATGGAGTTTGTATGTTCTCCCTTTGTGTGGGCTTCCTCCGTACTCTCCGGTTTCCTTTAACATCCCAAAAACATACAGATAAGTGAATTGACTTCCCCCTTTAAAAAAGTTGCCGTAGACTATGATGTATTCATGACTATGGTAGGGATTAGGTTGTGAGCCCCTCTGAGGGACAGTTAAGTGACAAGACATATACCCTGGACAGCGCTGCAGAAGATGTCGGCACTATATAAATACTGAATATTAAAGAAGTTCTGTAGGGGGGGGGCTGAGGATAAAAACTGCCACTTACCTGGGGCTTCTATCTGCCCCATGTAGCAGTAATGTCCCACGCCGTCGCCCTCCGATCCGCCATTCCCCACCACCGGCACCGGTCAATTTTTCGTCTGACAAAGCCGAATAATGCGAGCTGCCGCTTTCGTCATCGGGAGCTTACTGCGCAGGCGCAGTACGAAGTTTTCTTGTACTGTGCCTGCGCAGTAAGCTTCCGATGATGCGGGAGCAAGCAGACGCGCAGCCGCAGTTGGACGGCATGCCGCACTAGACCGGGGCCGACGGCGGGGAACGGTGGATCGGAGGACAGCGTGGGACATTACTGCTACAGGGGGCTGATAAAGGCCCCAGGCAAGTGGCGTTTTTTTATCCTCAGCCCCCCCTCCCCCCCCCCCCCCACCCTACAAAACCTCCTTAAAGGAAAACTCAGGAGAAATGTTTATTGAATTAGGGCCCTCTGTTTTCATTTTTTTTCTTATATCGGTGAATGAACGTTTTGAACTTTGAATTGTGTTAATGGCTGATCTTGAGTTAACCTTTGTTTTTCCGGGAAGGGACTTTCATGTCTTGGTGGAGCGGTTGTTAGCAGTGGTAATCCAGAGATTGCCTCAGGGTGACCACTGGGAGGTGTATGCAGAGCCTGCACACAGCGGTAGTTTATAACTCGCCTCCCACCTTGGGATCATGACACTTGATGCTGGTCTTCTTCTGGTCCTTGGAGGCTCTCAATCCCTCTGGTGTGATCGCCGTTTGTCAAATGATGACAGATGGCAATCTCACTATAGGACTAGAGCACCACCCGGGGGACAGGAGGAAGAATTGTAGGTGAAAGAAAGATCTGCAGCAGCCCTGCACTTCATTCTTTGGCATGATTTTTTTTTTTTCTGGCCTTTAGTATCTTTTAGATCCTAAAATCTGGAAAGAATCACACTGGCAGGGAGGATAAAACATGACTACTATTACCCTGGTGCAATTCAAATTAAAACTATACCATGTATTTCTTATGGATTGGATAGACATCCCTGCAAAAAGATGCTTACACCAAGCGTTTCTCCGGGGTGTGGGAAAGCTTTGTAGATACTCTAGTGGCTCCTATAAAGCAACAAATTATCAAATCTTTTCAGCAGGGATTTGGAGTCGGAGCAATTTTGGGTATCTGGTGTCGGAGTCGGTGGCTTCATAAACTGAGGAGTTGGAGTCGGATGATTTTGTACCTACTCCACAGCCCTGGTAAGTATTAGACTAAGGCGGGGGTGCCCACACTTTTTTGACTCGCGAGCTACTTTTAAACTTCCCGAGCTCAAGAGATCTACCAACATTTAAAATAGCCAGGTATAGCTGCCCTTAATATAAGTAGCTACGCATAGGTGCCCCCGTATAGATAGCTAGGCATAGGTGCCCCCGTATAGATAGTTAGGCATAGGTCCCGCCATATAGATAGCTAGGCATGGGTGCCCCCATATAGCTAGGCATAGGTGCCCCCAATATAGATAGCTAGGCATAGGTGCCCCCCTATAGCTAGGCATAGGTGTCCCCCACATAGCTAGACATAGGTACCCCCCACATATAGATAGCTTTGTATAGGTGCCCCCCACATATAGACAGCTTTGTATAGGTGCCCCCCACATATAGATAGCTTTGTATAGGTGCCACTGACATATAGATAGCTTTGTATAGGTGCCCCCCACATATAGATAGCTTTGTATAGGTGCCCCCCACATATAGATAGCTTTGTATAGGTGCCCCCCACATATAGATAGCTTTGTATAGGTGCCCCCCACATATAGATAGCTAGGCATAGGTGTCCCCCACATAGATAGCTAGGCATAGGTGTCCCCGAAATAGATAGCTAGGCATAGGTGTCCCCCACATAGATAGCTAGGCATAGGTGTCCCCCACATAGATAGCTAGGCATAGGTGTCCCCCACATAGATAGCTAGGCATAGGTGTCCCCCACATAGATAGCTAGGCATAGGTGCCCCCCACATAGATAGCTAGGCATAGGTGCCCCCCACATAGATAGCTAGGCATAGGTGCCCCCCACATAGATAGCTAGGCATAGGTGTCCCCCACATAGCTAGACATAGGTACCCCCCACATATAGATAGCTTTGTATAGGTGCCCCCCACATATAGATAGCTTTGTATAGGTGCCCCCCACATATAGATAGCTTTGTATAGGTGCCCCCCACATATAGATAGCTAGGCATAGGTGCCCCCCACATATAGATAGCTAGGCATAGGTGCCCCCCACATATAGATAGCTAGGCATAGGTGCCCCCCACATAGATAGCTAGGCATAGGTGCCCCCCACATAGATAGCTAGGCATAGGTGCCCCCCACATAGATAGCTAGGCATAGGTGGTCCCCCACATAGATAGCTAGGCATAGGTGGTCCCCCACATAGATAGCTAGGCATAGGTGGTCCCCCACATAGATAGCTAGGCATAGGTGGTCCCCCACATAGATAGCTAGGCATAGGTGGTCCCCCACATAGATAGCTAGGCATAGGTGTCCCCCACATAGATAGCTAGGCATAGGTGTCCCCCACATAGATAGCTAGGCATAGGTCCCCCCCCACCACCACATATAGATAGCTAGGTATAGGTGCCCCAGTCATATATATAGCTAGGCATACGTGCCTGCCATATAGAGAGTTAGACATAGATGCCCTCTCCCTCCACCAGCCGCCGCTCTCCTCCACCCCCCTTCACTCACCCTGCATGCCCGGAGGAGCATGCAGCACTGAGACATCTGATAGGGGCGACCAGCGGTGGAGAGGAGAGCGGAGGGTAACGGCGTGTATACAGGCAAAGCACTTCCTGTATACACGTCCTTACCCACCGCTCCTCTCCACTGCGGAATGGATTGTCGCTAATCAGATGTCTGTCTGTGCTGCAAGGCATGCAGGGTCAGCGACGGGTTTCCAGACGACATGAAGAGAGCGGCGGACAAAGAGGAAGTGGGAGGGCTGGGGAGGAAAGAGGTGGGCATGACACAGCGCTCCCTTAGCCTCTCCCTATTGGCTGTGTGCTCTGTGCTGCTCTGCATAGGGCAGCAAAGCAGCACAATCAGACGGTACGCCGGCGCTGCATAGTCAGTGTCTGGCGTACTATTTTAAAATGCCGACGCAATCTACCCAGCAGTCCTTCGCGATCTACTGGTAGATCGCGATCGACGCATTGGGCAGCCCTGGACTAAGGAGTCGGAGTCTGTGATTTCATAAACTGAGGAGTTGGAGTCGGATTATTTTTGTACCGACTCCACAGCACTGCACTGCAATTAACACACACTCCTCTCCTCTTTGACTTTTAGGACCCGTTCAGACTGCACGCGTTTCCAGCCGCCTTTTGGAAACGCGTGCAATAGGCCGACACTCACGACATCAGACAGTGCATAGAGTGCACTGTCTGATGTTCACACTGCATGTGTTCCGGACCTGTGCGGTCAGGGAACGCATGCTGCACGCAGATTTTGACAACGCGCGACTGACCCATTCACTTTTCAGTGATCGGATCAGCCACGCAGCGCACACAAACGCGGATGGCGTGCGTTTGTACGCGTTGCGGTCCGCACACGTTCCGCACGCATGGCCATCCGCATTTGTGATCTGAACGGGCCCTTCTGTTTGACTTTGACTTTTATGTTTGAAATACAATGGCTTCAATTTGCTAAGCAGTTTAGACTAGTCTACAGATGGTTTTTAGTCTACTGATGGTTTGGTGTAATGTTTTAGACCTGGTCTAACATTCAGTAATTACACAATTCACAAAGGCAAACAAGGAGTAACCACGCCCACTTTTTCTTACAGAGATTAGACCAGCTGATTTCTTGTCGGTAAAGGAATTCTGTGAGGTATTTTAGATATGAGGATGGAACTTTTTGAATTAATTATGCACCAGTTTAATTGTATGCAGAGAAGAGTTCATCAAAGGAGAAGGATGTCCGTCATAGCTACTCGTTTGTGAATTGCATGTTTTGATCATTTCCCCTGCTTTACTCACCTAATTACCAAATGTTTTAGACCAGTTCTAAAAACGGGTCTAAAACATTTGGTGGTAGTGAATTCCCCTTTGATGTAACTGGCCAAGCCATCAGTAGACTAAAAACCATCAGTCTAGTCTAATCTGCTTAGTGAATTGAGGCCAATATGTTTTGGATCATTATTATTGTAACAAGCAATGTCTGTTATGCGAATCCTCTGATATGTGATTTCACATTGGCTGATAATGTCTTATTCAGTGTTTTTTGTAATGTGATAACCTTCCACAAATAAATGTTTGAAATACTACTATATGTGTGGTAGTTGGATGAAAGGAAGTCATTTCAGCTGATTGCTATTATAGCAGTAAGTATTTCCCTGATGTGTAGTTCATCTTCCATCTGATTTCTCGTTAAAATTAGTGAAAAATAAATGCCGTGTTACATTTTAGTTCACTTTATCATGGGAAACCACAATTGTTTCAAAACTGAATTATTAAAAATACCTTCTGTTTTAAGAAGGCAAAATTACACTCAGCGTTGCTTTTTAGTAGGAGGGCTTTTCTATCTCATTTAGCCCCTTATACCTTCCTAGTTGTTCTTGGTCACCATGAGCTGTCTGGGTGTTTTATAGCAACAAGATTATGTTCTAAGTTAAAATCCCCTCTAAGGCTGCTTTCACAGTGGGATGTTACAGGCGCACATTAGAGTGCCTGTAACGCACCCCACCGCACAGTAATGAAAAATCAATAGGCTGTTCACAGTGCCCACGTTGCGTTACACAGTAACGCTGCGCCTCAAGACTGTAAGCCGCGTTAGACTGCTTGCACATGCTCAGTTATGTTGGGGAGGAGGGGAGAGTGGCCAGGCACATGGCTAATTAATATTCACTTCACGGTGTGACGTGCAGTGTTTACTTCCTGGAGCGGCCGCTCTGTGCGGCGATTGGCTGGCGGGACCCGCATGCGTCCAAGAGAATGCATCACGGACGCCAGAGTGAACTGCACAACGCGACTCAGTCTGACGTCCACATCCAGCACCACCAGGCGTTGTTTTAGGGGCACGTTATGCGACCATAACGTCCCCTAAAACCAGGGCTGTGGAGTCGGAGTCGGGGCAATTTTGTGTGCCTGGAGTCGGGAAAAAATGCACCGACTCCTAATGAATTTAAACTGTAATTAAAATAGGAAATATAATAAAATGTTCTATTTCTCAGATAATAGTCATCATAAATAATTTATACATACGGTAATAGCTGTGCTTAGTCCACAAAAATCAAATAAACCAATCAAAATTAGTTACTTGGGCTGCTTCAATAAAGCAGTCCCCGTATTTTTAAAGTCAGATATACACATCTCATTGTGACTGTATATATGATGTGTACACAGGAATCTCTTCTATATACTAAATAACATATATGCTGGAAGTATAAAGCCTGATGTGTAGCCGTGTCACTAATAGAGATGGTCAGTGAGATGGAAATAATTCTGCGTTGATTCTGATTTATGCAAATGTACGCACTCTTTGCTCATGAAATCAAATAATGTGATATGTTAAAATTTGGTTTGGTGACTACGAATTAAATGGTACCTGAGAAGGATGAAAACAAAAGTTTTATAAATACCTGGGGCTTCTTCCAGCCCCCTACAGGCTAATCAGTCCCTCGCTGTCCACCTGCACCACCTGGAACTTCTGCTATGAGTCCTGGTAATTCAGCCAGTCAGCGCAGTCCAGCCGCATGCCGCTTCCACAGCCAGGAGTGTTCTGCACCTGCACAACAGTGCTGCGCAGGTGTAGTATGCTCCCGGCAGCGGAGTGTGTGCATGCACACTACGCCAGACTGGCTTAAGTACCTGGACTCATAGCAGAAGATCCAGGTGGCAGAGGAGGACAGCGAGGGACTGATTAGCCTGAAGGGGGCAGGAGGAAGACCCAGGTATGTATAAAACTTTAATTTCATTTGTCTCAGGTTTACTTTGTTACACAGTAGTACTATACTCTACATATGCACTCTTCACAGAGCTGCAGGGAATCCACTGAGAATGTTGTGCACATTGAACACAGAGGTGTTGTCTACCAGCCATAAACCTGGTTCAGATTGTGCATGAAGAATGTGTAATAGAGGAAGAATCTCCTCATTCCCCTGCAGAGTACCTGCACATAATTCTTACATGTACCCACAGTTACATTGCCTAGGGCCTGATAGATGTTCTTTGTTCCGACCTGTACCTTTTACAAGTACTCTTACCTAGGACTAGTTTTAGTCTATGACTAAAGGGAATAAATATGGCAGCCTCCATATCCTTCTCACTTCAGTTGTCTTTTAAAATTCCTAAGCGTTGGCAGTTAAGAGACGAATTTCATGTTACGTACTTTCAATCAACAAGATTGTAATATGCAAATTAGAGGAGTCGGAGTCGGTGGAATCCTAAACTGAGGAGTCAGAGTCGGTGGATTTTTGTAACGACTCCACAGCCCTGCCTAAAACGCAACGTCCTGGTGGGAGAGTTGCCTAAATGTTTGTTGGTAAACATTGTCTGCAATATCTGATTTTTGGCTGGGTTCGTACTATGCTGGAGCATGACTATAACAGTTTTAATAGATGCGTTTAAATCCCCTGTTTTCCATTTTAGTCCTCTGGTGATATGTGTTGTGATGCGTTTTTTATCCTTATTAAAGCAGCACGGGCAGCCATACTATCCCAGGGAAAAAAGTGCATGTATAAGTACGGTAGATCAATACTACTTCTATTGTACTGTCCATGTTTGGATTTCAGTGAATTTTAGATAGTAAATTAAGAGAAGACTGTTCCAGGAATTTTTCATCTTTACTGCCTCTGACTGAAGCCAATCCTGATGTAATTTCCTCCCTCACTCTTTGTTTTCCCTCCTAGAAACAGCACTGTCATATCTAGCTTGCTTTGTAAACAAATGTGAGCACAGCATAGATTGTATTGTAGCAGCTTCAGCAGCAAGGTGAGGTGTATTTTCCTTCTCAGTCTAAGCCTGTCACACTAAACTGCCCTCAGCCAATCATTTAGGAGCAGATATGCGAGAGGGGAGGTAACAAGCTTCCCTCTCCTCGGCAATGTACCAGAATAGAAGCCAGGCTGACTGAGATAAGATTCATTACAGCAGAAACATTTATGATTATATTGGAATGCTTGCAATGCAGATTGCATGTAGACTACATGATAAACACAAAGCAGTGAGTAAATGGAATTTGATTTTGTGGATGACTATTCTGCTTTAACCTCCTGAGCGGTCTGGACGAGCTCAGCTCGTCCATCACCGCCGGAGGCTGCCACTCAGGCCCTGCTGGGCCGATTTTAGTGAAATAAAAAGGAGCACACGCAGCCAGGACTTTGCCAGCCGTGTGTGCTACCTGATCGCCGCCGCATCGTGCAGCGGCGAAAGAGGGTCCCCCCAGCCGCCCGAGCCCAGCGTAGCCGGAACATACAGTTCCGGTCAGCGCTAAGGGCTGGATCGAAGGCGGCTGACGTCAGGACGTCGGCTGACGTCCATGACGTCACTCCGCTCGTCGCCATGGCGGCGAGGCATGCAAAACAAGGAAGGCTGCTCATTGCGGCCTTCCTTGTTTATTCTGGCGATCAGAATTACGGATCCGGAGCGCCCTCTAGTGGGCTTTCATGCAGCCAACTTTCTGTTGGCTGCATGGAATAGTTTTTTTTTTTATTTAAAAAAAACCCTCCCGCAGCCGCCCTGGCGATCTTATTTGAACGCCAGGGAGGTTAAAGTGAACCTCCGGACTAAAAATCGACTCAGCAGCACTGAAAAGGCTTTGTGTTTCTTCAACAGTTTCACAGCATCAGAACTTTGTTTCTCTTATACAAACCTCATTTTTAGCTGCACAGAAGAAAACTGCCCGGGCTTTTTTCCCCTGATGCTGTGCAAAGCATGATGGGATTTCTGATTTTGGTGTTCTCGTTCTGCTGTTTTGGTGCAATTTTTTTTTTTACACTTTGAATTTGACATTTGAAGCCTAGCGTGTGCAGCTGGGGGGCGGGGGGGGGGGGGGGAATCAGGACACAGGATAGTTGGAACTGTGTCTCCTGCTCCTTGTCACCTCCTTTCAACCAAAAAGATGGCTGCCCCCATGACAAAGATGGCAGCCCCCATGAATCACAAACATTTTCCTGTTCTTTTAAAACAGGGTGGGTAAGAGATTATATTACCTATCTATTTTAATTAACATAACGAATGTAACTTGATGACAGTATGTTTGTTTAGGCTGAAGTTCCCCTTTAAAGAGAATCTGAAGCCAGATTAAAAATGGCTTTGTAGCTTATATTCAGCAGGGGCATGTTTGCCCCTGCAAAAACGCCGATATCCCGTGGCATAACAAGCTGTCTTTACCCCCCAAATCCCCCCTGCTACCTCCGGGGAGCGCTTCCGTGTGAGGCAGGGCTATGAGCTGCAGCTCTGCCTCACACGCGTCTATCAGCGGCGGATCTCCGCCTCTCCCCCGCCCCTCTGTCTGCCTTCGCTGAGAGGGGCGGGGGAGAGGCGGAGATCCGCAGCTGACAGACGCGTGTGAGGCAGGGCTGCAGCTCATAGCTCTGCCTCACACGGAAGCGCACAGGGGCAGCAAAATCCACTACTAAGAAAGTCGTGGATTTTGCAGGGGGGATTTGGGGGGTAAAGACCCCTTGTTATGCCACGGGATAGCGGCTTTTTTGCAGTGGCAAACATGCCCCTGCTGAACATAAGCTAAAAAGCCATTTTTAATCTGGCTTCAGATTCTCTTTAAAGAGATTCTGTAACATGAAAAAGATCCCCTGGGGGGTACTCACCTCGGGTGGGGAAGCCTCCGGATCCTAATGAGGCTTCCCACGCCGTCCTCTGTCCCACGGGGGTCTCGCTGCAGCCCTCTGAACAGCCGGCGACCGGCCCGACTGTAATTTCAATATTTACCTTTGCTGGCTCCAGTGGGGGCGCTGTGGCTGCTTTCCTCTCCGAACTACACGGAAATACCTGATCTCAGTCGGGTCCGCTCTACTGCGCAGGCGCCGGAAACTTGCGCCTGCGCAGTAGAGCAGACCCGACGGCGATCGGGTATTTCCGTGTAGTTTGGAGCCGACAGCCGCCAGAGCGCCTGCGCAGGAGCCAGGAAGGTAAATATTACGTCACGGCTGCACGGAGGGCTGCAGCGAGACCCCCGTGGGACAGAGGACGGCGTGGGAAACCTCATTAGGATCCGGAGGCTTCCCCCACCAGAGGTGAGTACCCCCCAGGGGATTTTTTGAGGTTACAGATCCTCTTGAACGGACCGGAGATAACTATTTTGATGATGAGATGGAGTTGAAGTCTGTGCTGAAGGTATTGCTGTTTCTTTCTTGCAATGCTGTGTGGGTGGTGGTGTTGGGTGGTGACTTGTTTCTCTGGGTGTTTTTGCACCTTATGGTCCTGTTTCCACTGGCTGCGATCCCCTACATTTCCCCGCACGCAAATTCAAAATCAATAGGTTGATTCTGATGGTGGAAAAGAATGCAACGTACTGCATCTTTCCACACATCACACCCGAGTGCACATTACTGCATATTAGCTCCGCAGGGGGTTTCGGATGCAGATCTGCAACAGCATGTGTGCTAAGTCCGGAAACAGGACCTAATCATTAGATCTTCCAGACAGAAGAATTGCACGCTGGCCATTTGTTGCATATGCTTGCTAGTGTGCAATTTTTATGGTTACAAACCCAGAAAAGGAAGTACCTGAAATGAACTGTGCCATCTGGGCTTGCATCAATGTGGGCATAAGTAACGCTCCTCTGTGTAACTCTTTACTTTTATTATTATTATTATTATTTAGTATTTATATAGCGCCGACATATTACGCAGCGCTGTACAGTGTATGTATATATGTATATATATATATATATATATATATATATATATATATATATATATATATATATATATATATATATATATATATATATATATATATATATATATATATATATATATATATATATATATATATATATTGTCTTGTCACTAACTGTCCCTCAAAGGCGCTCACAATCTAATCCCTACCATTGCCATATGTCTATATTATGTAGTGTAAGTACTGTAGTCTAGAGCCATTTTTTTTTTTTTAGGGGGAGCCAATTAACTTATCCGTATGTTTTTGGAATGTGGGAGGAAACCGGAGTGCCCGGAGGAAACCCACGCAGACACGGAGAGAACATACAAACTCTTTGCAGATAGTGCCCTGGCTGGGATTCGAACCAGGGACCCAGCGCTGCAAGGCGAGAGAGCTAACCACTACACCACCGTGCTGCCCATTATGTCCAGTTCTCTCTTGCTATCTGTGAGAAAAGGGCTCAGCAGGACTTTTCCAAAATGGATATAATGGAACGTAAACCTAATCGTAGAATATCATGGCAGGCTTTGCGCAGAGTGCAAGGCCTCGTTGCTGCAAAGCGTTTGTGTTCCTGGGGGCGAGGTCAGAGCCAGTATGAAAGTTTAAGGCCCCGTTCACACTGCACGCGTTTCCAGCAGCGTTTTGGAAACGCGTGCAGGAGGCCGACACACACATCAGACAGTGCATAGAGTGCACTGTCTGATGTTCACACTGCATGCGTTCCGGACCTGTGCGGTCCGGGAACGCATGCTGCACGCATTTTTTGCAAAAACGCGTGGCTGTCCCATTCACTTTTCAGTGATGGGATCAGCCACGCAACGCACAACACGGATGGCTTGCGTTCGCATGCGTTGTGTTCCGCACGCATGGCCATCCGCGTTTGTGATGTGAACGGGGCCTTAAGATTTTCAGCGCTGCATAATATGTTGGCGCTTTTTATAAATACAATAAATAAATAAGATAGGAGCTCTGTGAGATGTGCCCCTCTATTTTGCAGCAGTTTGTTCAGACATGTCATGAGTTGTAATATGCTTGGGACATCTGTACCCTGACTTGTAGAGTGTTTTTGACGAGGATTTAAAAGCATAACACACCCAAGCACACCTTTTGCTCATAAAAATGCTTGTATTTTCAGAAAGAAAAATGATTTTGAAGAGTTTAGAAAGACATTTGTCCATTATACTGACATAGATGGACTTTAGTCTTCAATCAAAGTGTCAGTGTTCTATTTAAAGCGTACCTGAAATAACATGTGAAATGAGACAAATATGCGTGCATATAGTACCAATACTAGTAAGATATATATTTTTTTTATTGCAAAAGTCTGTGCTTTATAATATATGGAAATAAGATCGCTCTCCCAGAAAGTAAAAGTGCTTCTGTTTGGCTGACCAAACGCTGCTGATAACAAGATAGTGCTGAAAAGTTTAAAGGTACTTCAGTTTTTTGTTAGAGCTGAATGAGCTGGATTCGGAATGTAGGAGAAGGAACACTTTGGTTCTCTTTAGTTACTGACCCTGAGATGCTAATTTTACGCATCATGGAAATAAACCAATCAGATGTAGCAGCTGGGATGCTAGTGCTTCAAGGCAAGAATGTTGTCAGTAGTTCATTATACAGATTCAGAGAAAAACTTGAACCTTGTCTGTGTACCTTAAAGAGACCCTGTAGGGAACTGGAAATGGAGGTTGTCCTATTTTATTTTTAAACTGTGGCAATTACCTGGCTGTCCTGCAGATTTTGTACCTCTAAGTTTTGTCCACTGAAAAAGAATATTCTTTAGGTAGTCTAATTTTAAAGTTGGACCACATAGACATTGATGAGGCCACTAGGATCTGCCGGACAGCCAGGCAGTTCCCATTTATTAAATGGAAATAAAGATGCTAGCCTTGATATCCCTCTCGCTACAGGATCACTCTAAAGCCCAATCTACACGATATGATTCTTTGTGCGATTCGATTACGATTCTATTTACAATCTGATTAAATCCGACATGTCCGATCGGGATTCGATTTGATTCAGTTTGATTTGCCTTTGAAAAACAATGGCAAATCGAATTGAATCTAATCCCGATCGGACATGTGGGATTTAATCAGATCGTAAATAGAATCGTAATCTAATCGCACAAAGAATCGTATCATGTAGATGGGGCTTAAAGAGGAACTCCAGTGAAAATAATTTAATATAAAAAGGTGCTTAATTTTTACAATAATTATGTATACATGATTTAGTCAGAGTTTGCTCATTGTAAAATCTTTCCTCTCCCAGATTCACATTCTGACATGTATTACATGGTGACATTGTTACTGTGGGCAGATTATGTAGCTGTTCTGGCTTTAACAGACAGCTATAAACAGCCATTTCCTGTGTGTGTCATTGTTACATTGTGGCAGTTTGCCCAGAGTACCGTACGGTACCAGAGCCTCTTGTGGGAGGGGTTTCAGCACAAATTCAGTCATACAGCGCCCCCTGATGGTCAGTCTGTGAAAATCATTATATTTTTCATGTAAAAGTGGGTATCAGCTACTGATTGGGATAAAGTTCAATTCTTGGTCGGAGTTTCTCTTTAAGACTGCACAAGAGGTGTATGTACAGGACAATAGACTGTTACGGCGGAACCCCATTGGAGGAGATGTATGTGTTACGGCCAGAACACGAAGTCTGGCCACTTCGGGTTCTGGCGGGTCACAATGCAAAGTGACCGCCTGATGCAGCCAATATAAGAAATGCTGCAGTATTTCGGACTTTGGCCGGCCAGAACGCGTTCTGACTAAATGTGGCCGGCCAAGTCCCTAAGCTCACCTCTTAGGAAGTGCTGTCCCGCTCTCTGTTCACTGCAAGTTGTGCCGCTGTCCCCCGTTTTTCAATTCTCCGTTCATCTCCCATCTGCCCGTCCAATTCCCCGTTCGTCTGCCTGCAAGTTGTGCCGCTGTCCCGCTCTCCGTTCACTGCGAGTTGTGCCGTTGTCCCCCGCTTTTCAATTCCCCATTCGTCTCCCGTCTGCTCGTCCAATTCCCCATTTGTCCAGTTCCGCTTTCTGTCTGCTCTGCAAGTACATCACTGCTCCCCGCCGCCTTCCGTCTTGTTTCTCAGTCAGTCTGCCAGTCTGCCGACGAAACAGCACCGGCTGGAGCCGCTTTCCCCGCCGCCTTCGTTCTCCACTTTCATTCCTTCTCTCCATCTTCTTCCTGCTGGCTTCCTCCTCGTCCTCCCCCTCCCCCTCCCGTCACCTTCCGTCTCCACGTTCTGTCTTCTCCCCGTCACCTTCCGTCTCCACGTTCTGTCTTCTCCCCGTCACCTTCCGTCTCCACGTTCTGTCTTCTCCCCGTCACCTTCCGTCTCCACGTTCTGTCTTCTCCCCGTCACCTTCCGTCTCCACGTTCTGTCTTCTCTCCAATTTCTCAGGACCCGGGGCTGCCTTTCATACTGACGGCTGCAGCTGCTTTCCTTGCACAGGTCCATTAGGTTTCGACTCGTTAAAGTAGAGCAAGAGCTTTGAACGTGAGCATAGCACCAACACGGAGGGGAGGAAGCAAAGCTGAGCCAGCCGTGGAGATTATGGGTACACTGAAGAAGCCCCAGGTACAGCTTTTAGAAGTCAAGAGGCATTGCTTTTTCTTAAAAGTGCCGTGATCTAACAGATGCAGAGAATGCCAGCTATGACATTCACAGTGCAGGCACAAAAGCCCTTAAGTGGACCTGAACCTTTGCACGGGTCAGAAGGAAAACATAGAGAAATGCCCCCTGTATGTATTTAGCGAGTCTGGCCTGTCTAATTCCTTCTCATCTGTGACTAATCAAAGTTGTAATTTGATCTCTTCCCTGTCACCTGACTGCCCCGGCAGATAAGCTAATTCGAAAGCACAGGATGTTAACACTATGCCTGCTTCCATGAAAGCAGGAAGTAGCCACACTGCAGATTTATTGCAGGATTTGTATCAGGTGAAACAAAGAAATGCTTTTCTGTAAAAACATTATTGTGCTGTATCTTTCAGAGCAGAGAGGAAGTTCCGAGTGCCATTTATGGTGCTGGACAGGACCCAGAATGTTCTGGGATTTGTGCGTTTTGTCCTTTGGCCGACTGTCTTTGGCCGTTCCTAGAACTGGCCAGCCAATGTCAGAAATTCCCAGCATTTTGGACTTTGGCCGACGTGAAATCTGCCAGTTCTAGAAACGGATTGGCCGATTTCTGGTTTTGGCCGTAACAGATATAAATTCTGTAGCACAGAACACAACGCAAAGCAGGAGACATTCACAAGAGATTTACTGCAGCTGAACACTGATTCTTAAGGCCTCTTTATTATTTACTATTGATTTTATAGCACCCTCCTCTTCTGTGGCACAGTATAAAGTAAGAAACAAATGAGTATGTAACATAACCTGGCATTGGTAGATAATAGAGAATTGTTAATATCAGAATGACTAATACAATGTGTCTGACAAAACATACACCAGATAAAGAAACCAAAAGGGGAGAGAATCCTGCCCTTGCAAGCTTACAGTATAAAGTAATAGGGACGATCAAGAGGCGAGGCAGTGCATACGCTTTATATACAGAGGTGGTGAGAGGAGTTTTTAAAGTGGGATAAAACTCTGACGTAACATTTAATAGAAATGTGTTTAACTACTTTTTTATTACCCATACAGTTACCATATTTGCTTTTGTGCACAAGTAATGTCTATTTACAAATTACAAGTTCCCAAAGTACAGTTTATCGACTTTAAAAGCTACAATTGCATTTTATTGCATATCTGCTGTATTTGTATATTAAAATATATCTAGTGATCACTTCTCAGCTCTCGCTGCTTTTATGCGTGCAGCTCACTTTCAGCACTACTGCTAATGTTTACTATGTGTAGCTGCCAAACGAATGTAAACAAAAAATTATCACCTTCTCTGATTCAGCAACAAGCTTTCCTCTGAAGAAATTGCTCTATTTGAATGCTGTTCTGATACCGTTTTTTTTTTTTGCAGTAGCAGGTTTTAGGCTTAACACACACCATACAATCTTGGTTGTTCAATCTTACCACTTTCATGTAGTATAAGAGCTTATCCAATCAATCATTCAAGGTATTTTTAATCTTTTGGCCCTTATACTACATAGATTTGGTAAATCTGTACAACCATGATTGTATGGTGTGTGATGAGCCTAAGGCTGTAAATAATCTTTTAGAGCAAAGAAGAAATGCTGAGTTTTATACCACTTTAGGCCATGTTCAGTCTATGAGCATGTTTTACTTAGATAAGGGGATGGCCTAGGCTAGGTTATATGCAGGGCTGCTCAAATCCGGAACCGGGAGACATCCGCATAGTTCTATCCAGATATCTCCCAGTAAACCTGTGCCGGAGGGGTGTCAATCTTACCTGTCTGACGTCTTTTTCGGTCCATCTCTCGGCGCCTCCCACGATGCGCACCACGCGATTACAAACACTTTCTCCTTCCGGGTTGAAGGAGGAAGTGATGCGCGTGGAGGGCATCGTGGGAGGCGCCGAGGGATGGATGAAGAAGTCAGAGAGGTAAGATTGACCCCCCCCCCCCCCCCCCCCCCCTGCACAGGTTTGATTTTAGTGGAGGACAGAAGGTAGTGCAGAGTGGAGTTTGCAGTTGGGTTGGTATTTCGAAATTGACATGGAAATGTGTGTAGGAGAAATATTGTTGACAGCTTTGTAGGTCAAAGTTAGGAGTTTGAAGTGGATCCTCTGGGTAATTGGCAGCTAGTGAAGAGCTTTGCAAATATGATCAGCAGTTGAGACGAAGTGGATGCGTTGAGCAGACTAATAGGCCCCAGAGAATAATTTTACAGTAATGGTAGCTATTCAGTTGAAACTTTAGCCTGTAAGTTATAGGCTGAAAACAACTATGGCTGGGTTATCATCTGCAGACTTAGGGGCCTTTCACACTGGTGCGGTGCGGCATTTAACTATGCTAGGGCAATGAAAGTCTTTGGGCATATCGCACTACACCTGAAGCGGTGCCCAGGAAGTCCCTAATTTAACGTGAGCGCATACCTACGTTACTGCACGACTCCTGCGGCGAAGTGGGGCATTTAAGTCTTTGGTGACGTGCTTTTTAAAACGACTGCCGCAAGTTTTACGCATCACACGGAACCATGCGCGAACCATATTTAGCAATACACTTCTGTCCATGTCATTGATTCGGCCACAGGAAGTGAACACTAGAGATCGTCACTTCCTGTATGGCCTACTGCCAGACCCGAATTACCACACAATGCAGTAATCCCCGAAGGCCTGTTTTTGTGCGGTCCCTGAACTGCACCACTACCGCCAATATGCCGTTTGAAACTGAGCTCATTTAGAAGGCCTGTAGCCTTGTTTCAATCAAAATTCAGCCAGTAATTTGTTGTTGCTGCAGTGAATGGACTTTGACCATTAGGTTGATTGCCACAATAGAGAGCTAAAAAGAACCTGCTTCAGTGGTCAGTTTTTCCCCTTAAGATCCTGTAAAAAAACAAACAAAAAAAAATGTATTGTTGGACCGCTTTAAAGGACACATCCAGGAAGACAAAAAATCCACTCACCTGAGGCTTCCTCCAGTTCCTTGCAGCCTTCCTGTGCCCTCGCCACAGCTCTGCTCCCCACCGGTGGCCCGAGGTCCTCCCCGATACAAGAGGCCTAATTGCGCCCCCACGTGCGGCTCACGTAGTCACGCTGACGTCAGCTGGACTGTACTGCGCAGGCGCAGTAGTTTTGCGCAGTACAATCCGGATGACGTCAGTGCGACTCTGAGTCGCATGCTGGATTGCAAGTAGATGCCTCCCTGGCGAGGTCGGCATCTGTATTGGAGGGGACTGGGAGCCACCAGAGCTGCGGCGAGGGCACAGGACAGCTGCCAGGGGCTGGAGGAAGCTCCAGGTAAGTGATTTTATTTTTATTCTCCCTGGACCTTCCTTTTAATTATAACATAACATGAACTTCTACCATGACACTGTTAGATTTAATCTCTTGTAGAGATGATGGGGGAGTCGGACCGCTGCACAAATTCTTCTCCAGCGCATCCCAAAGACTCTCAATTGGGTTAAGGTCTGGACACTGTGGTGGCCGATTCATGTGTGAAAAAAAGTCTCATGCTCCCTGGACCTTTCACAATTTGATCCCAATAAATGCTGGCATTGTCATCTTGGAATATGTGTGTGCCATCAGGGAAGAAGAAACTTACTGATGGGATAACCTGGTCATTCAGTATATTCAGGTAGTCAGCTGACCTCATTACCAGCTGAAACCTAATTATCCATGCAGGAATAATTTAGTGGGAAGCTCTTGCCTATTTGGTGGCAGTGCTGGCTACAGTGAAATCACAGCTGAAAAGGGATGTCGTGGTGTAGGCGCAATAGTGCCTGCTATATTTACCTGCTGTGGTGCAGAAGCGGAAATAGCTGAGCCCAAATGGGTCTGCTCTACTGCACTAGTGCCGGTAAGGTAAATATTTACATGCCTGCTGTTAGGGGCATGTATCTGCTGCTGCTTCAGGTGTAAATTCTCAGGCTGGACTAGTAAACAATCTGTGGTGCTCTTCAGATATTCTGACCTACCTGGGAATCTTCCCAAAAATAACAGAACTGCCTCTATTTGCTTAAGATCTGTTACATGGGAAAGTCTTTCTAGGTGCTCTTTATGCAGCTAGCACGCAGGTGGAAAAGGTGAATAGTGTTGCATCATTGAGAAGCAGAGGGCTGCTAAATGGTAATAATGGTCCAGCTCAGTGTGGTGTTGGGTTTATCAGCTGTTCTTGGGCCCAGTGCACACTGAGCGGATCTTGATGCGATCCACCGGCCGCATCCGCCCGTAAAGCCGCTCGGGTAATGTATTTCAATGGGCTGGTGCACACCGGCGGTTTGAGGTTTTTAGCAAACCGCAAACGTGCCTCTTGCTGCACGTTTGCAGTTCGCTAAAAACCTCAAACCGCCGGTGTGCACCAGCCCATTGAATTACATTAGCCACGCGGATGCTCAAGCGGATGCGGCCGGCAGGTCGCATCAAGATCCGCCCAGTGTGCACTGGGACTAATCTGTCATCCGCACCCAAAACCGCTAGCGTTTTGTGGATCTGCTAGCGGTTTTGGTGCGCACTGGGCCTAACAGTACAAACAAACCTGCCATGTTTTAGTGACCTCTTTGAAAATTGCTAAATATTCTCCCTAGCACAGTATGAAAATAACCCTTTTGTCCTTTCACTGACTATTTAGGCCACTTGCGCAGCTGCATACTGCACCGCACTGCGTTATTCTTCAACGCTTCCCCACTGGAAGATTCGCAAACTTTGACGCAGTGTCCCAGAAATATTATAATCGCTGCAAAGTCTGCAGCATGTTACCGCTTGATCCGTGCCTACCGCATGGGTTATGCAGTAACGCAAATCAATGGGTGACGCAGGCAATGTGCACGACAGGAGCGCGGTGCGACACGGATACTTTTGTGAGTGTTGCGCTGCAGCAGAGACTGGGGCGCTTGTCAGGATAGAAGGGAAAATGGAGGAGGAAAAATAGTTACATTGTCGAGTAAAACCTGCTGCCCTCTAGGGGATGATCAATGAGATGCAGATATTTCTGAGTTTATGCAAATGTATGTACATTTTTATGCAAATACAACTTAAAATTGGACCAATCAATTTAAGCCTGGTGTGACTTGATTGGTCTGTTTTTAAAGCTCCATATATTTGCATACAAGTTATTAGTTAGTGTTAGGCCCCTCCCATGGAGAATTAACTTCTTCTCAGTAGGAGGGACGAGTACTTAATAGGTTGCATGCAAGCAGTTACAGGAAACCAACATCCTCCAGTGGTAGACAGGTCATGTGTATGCTAGGTGTGTATTATATCCCACAAGTGGGGCTTGCACTCTTTTGCAGGTAGGCACTTGCCTGTTTTTAAGTAGCGCTGTTCATTTCCTTGCTATGTACTAATTTGCATACAAATTGACATGAATAAATATTTGCTTGTCATCGATCATCCCTACTGCACTCTGTCATAAAGTTCTTAATGTTAAGAAGGTTCACTTTCCAATATTACAATGATCTGATGCATGCAGCCAGATTGACCATACATTAACTGAAGCGACTTGCATGCCCTAATCAGAGCCCAGACTTAAACCCTATCGAAAACCTGTGCAATCTCTTGCAGTTCACCAATAGTCATCATCCATTTTGAGAGAGCTTTAACAGTCTTGTAGAGAAGAGTGGACGAAAAGTGCAAAATGTGTAGAGAAGCATCCTAGCACACCCTCAACTGTAATTTAATCTAAAGGTGGCTCCACAAAGTGATAGTTGTTTTGTATTCTCCCCCCCCCCCCCCATCTTTTTTTGATTATCTTTCGCCTAGCTGTTATAAGTAGCATTGAGTAAATACAACTGGCAAACATCCAGATCTGTGCTTCTCTTGTGTTCCTGGAAGTACAAGGTACCTCCGCTGCAGAATGCTGCTGTTCTCGTGTATCCGCGTGGGCACGCTAGTGCACTCACATAAAGTTAGGAGCGGATGATTTAGTCAGTGTTTGTTCATTGTAAAATCTTTCCTCTCCCAGATATACATTCTGACATTTATTGCATGGTGACATTTTTACTGCTGGCAGGTGATGTAGCTGCAGCTAGCTGGTTTGGCAGTTGGAGACAGCTGTAAACAGCTATTTCCCACAATGTAACAAGGTTCACAGACAGGAAACTACAAAGAGTACCTCGGCCCTCAGAGCTTCTTGTGGGAGGGGTTTCACCACAATATCAGTCATACAGTGCCCCCTGATGGTCTGTTTGTAAAAAGCAATAGATTTCTCATGTAAAAGGGGGTATCAGCTACTGATTGGGATAAAGTTCAATTCTTTGTTGGAGATTCTCTTTAAGATTCATGGACGCCTGTAATGGATGCTACTCATATCGATCGATCGGATGTTATCACTAAGGCGACAGCTCGGGGACCCAACACTGTATAGATGCATTGGAATGTTGTTGCCTAGCAATGATCTATACAGCACTGGGGTCCCCAAACTGTGCTCCCTAGCGATCGCATGCAGTCACTACAGATGCACAGGCTAGTGATAATGGTATGCTACATGCCCGAATAGTGATGAAATAATGCCATGTATGGTATCGTTTTAAGCCAAGTAATGTATTTTGAGGTGTTTTATAACTGTGGCGCTTGTCGTTTAAAAATTAGGAAGAGGGAAACATGAAAAAATGCATAATTTTTGCATTAACTGTAATTTTCTTAAAGTGCCTGTGAAATAAAAAAAAATACTTGGAAAAAAAGATTACCAAAAGAAAGCCTAATTTGTCCTGAAAGAACTGTGTATGTATCACTTTGATGGCATAGGTAATGAAAAGTTATTGCTGTATCAATAGTGACACAGCTGATTAGCCAAAATTGTCAGGAATGTTAAGGGGTAATGTAACCTGAAGTGGTTAAAGCTTCAAAGCAATGGAGTGTGAATCTTTTTGAAGAGGTTGATTCCTCTCTATACCCATTCTATGTCACAGCCGATATGAGAAGAGATGCTCAATGGAATGCTAGTTTTCTGTATTTATTACTGGGTTGCATGCTTTTTGGACAATAAGCCAAACAAAATGCTGGAGCTTCAGATTTAGACAATCTCTTTTCCAAGCTGCATGCAATCTGTCTCAACATTGCAGTAAATTTGGAAATGAGCTTCTTATTAATCTTTATAAGCTATACTACTCCTAAGTGCTCTGATCAGCCCTCTGAGTACCTCTCTGTAAAGTCCCTCTGCATCCTAGTTTTCATCTACTAATTTCAGGAGACTAGTGCTTGCTGTAGCAGGCAATGTTGTATGTGTGCATACACACTGATGCTCTCTCCAGGCCACTTGATCTGTTGAGCAGAGGGTTGTAGATGGCCAGGCCATTGAATTAATAGAGTGGCTGTGTGCTGTGCAGTGTCACCTAGCAACTGAAGGGAACAGTGACGTAGTCTGTAAATCTTGCTGGCAACTGCGATTGTGAGATACCCAGTAACTTGCATGTGCACTAGAATGGGGGCCAGGTACCAGGGACCTTTGAGAGAGTACTAAGGGGGCTCAGCACATCATTTTAAGATGCACATTTTTTATAAGAATACTTATTGTGTAGCTACTCCAGGCCCCTTAAGAAGAACCCGAGAAGGGGATGAACATTTAAAAAAAATCAATGCTACCTCATTCTGGGAGCTGGGCGGATCAAGTAGCCACCATCGACGCTGCTCCTGAGCCCTGCAGTCATTTAGTTTAATTTTCATGACCCCTGGAGTCACGACGCTGGAAGAGCTGATCTCACAGAGCAGCATGCAGGGAGGCTGGGGAGCAGCAGGGGGCATGGCCGGGGGGAGAGAGAGCCGCCCAATGGCAGCTTTGGAAGGCCTGCAAGAATACCCCTAGTGGGCATTTAAGCAAGCAATACCTCTCCCCTCCCTTACCCTCCGGAATAGCCACAATCATTTTTGCGAATTTCGGGGGGGGGGGGTGTTGTGGTGGTGGGGGGCAGAGAGTGGCACAGGGGGACTCAGAGGCATGTCCTGCAGCAGAGAACATTCCTCTGCCCCCCCCCCCCCCCCTCTTACGCACCACCTCAGGTACTCTTTAAGGACCAGATCCATCCTTTCCATATCTGTCAACATTGATTATTGTCAGGAGCCATGGAAATAGATATGGCTGCCTCCATATCCCTCTCAGGTCAGTTGTCCTTTAACCCTTTCCAGGCCTGTAGTGGATTGTTCTCCCCAGCTCCTGATGTTTGACGAGCATCTTGGCTTCTGCTGGAGCTGCCCTCATCTGATACTATCCAGGGCTGTGGAGTAAGAGTAAATTTGGGTACCTAAACTGAGCTGGATGATTTTTGCACTCCACAGCCCTGATATCAGCCACTTTAGAACGAAGTGTTGGACTTGGCACTAAATATTATGTGGACTCCCCGATGCCTGCACCGCTGATGGATCTAGCCCAACGTTAAAGAGACCCAGAGATGAGAAAGAGCCCCATAAGCATGGATGCGTCCCTCGCCGTCATCACGCGTGCCTCCCGCGGTCTGCCCGGAAACCTCCGTGTAGCCACAATGAAGCCCTGGTAGACGCCTGTCTGGCTCAGTTGCTTACCGGAGCAGATTGCGGCTTAACGGAGGACCGCAGGAGGATGGTGAGGGACACATCTGTGCTTGGTAAGTAAAAAAACATCATATTTACTCATCTCTGGGTCACTTTGTCAGTCCCCTCTGGCTGAACTGGCAGATGAGCAAGCCGTTCAACCGCCCACCTTTTAAAGAGAACGCATGCCGCAGCTCAGGTTCAAAACAGATACTTCAAATCAGCTCTCCGGACTAAATTAAAAATCATGCAGCATCCCTTTTTAAAAGAAATTTATAGTTACCTGAGCAGTCTTGTCCCGAAGACCCCGCATCACCTGATTTCGGCACCTTGCCCCGCATCCCCTCTTTCTCTGAAGAAAAACACTAAGATATTAACTGCCTTCTCCACTATACTGTTCCCTGGTGTCTAGCGACCCCCCCCCCCCCCAATATCCCCTATATAGTTCCATGGTGTCCAGTTCTTTCCCCCATATAGCCTCCATGACTTCCCTGGTGATCTAGAGCTCCACCCCCAATAAAGTTTCTCTGGCGGTCTAGAGTTAGACAAACATAATGCAAATAGGGAAACCACTTGTGGGCCAAATTTGATGGCGCTACGGGCCAGAGTTTCACATGTGAGCAACAGGAGGACTTTGCCAACTGTTTGCAGTAGAAGATTAAAAGCGGATGAAAACACATTGACTGGTCTAAGGCCCTTATTATGAATACACTGCTGTTTCTTAGCATCGTGGAGGGGAGTATATGAACCTGGCTGTACTGTGATGCTGAGCACACCGCACACTGTGCCTGCTTTGTGAAACTTGCTGTGCAGGGAGATCAACAAACCTCCCCCTTTTGTGTTTAAAGATTCATGGCCTTTTAAAATGTATCTCATACGGGGTGGTAAAATGTGCACGCAAAATGTTCTCTGCAGTGCTGCAAGGCATAGATTCTCAGTGAAGCAATATAAATGTGTGACTTTGAGATGGTTAGTGATGCAGAGCAATGCACAATCTATATTTTTCTGCATCAAAATGGTTTCCATGGAATCCAATTAAAATGTCATGTGTCTGCCCATGTTGAAAAATAGATTTTTCCACCTTCGCCGTTTTCGAGGTCATTGCTTCATTATTCTTTGCTGAAATTGTCATTTCTCTTGCCGCTCTGTACAGTTTGCCTGTGTGGCACTGTTACTGCGTGATTGTTGGGTTATTTTACTTTATGCATCAAATGGCTGTTGTTTTTGCTACTGTTTAAGGCGATTTGCCATTATCTGTGTGTGGTCTCCCATCGATGTCCCCGTGAGGACGACAGGTGCTGAGACAACTGCTACTGTTTCAAGCAAGTCTCATGCCAGTGGCTTTTTGGGTATAATGCCACACAATCTTAACAGCAGTAGCAAACATTCTATGCAGACTTCATTCTCTGCTCTCATTGGAAAAGGGTTATATTGAACCTTTTTGATGTTTGTAAATTTTGATTTATTTACTGTTATCTTATTCCTTTCACACTTTTCTGAGGGGAGAGCTCAGTCAGAGACAGGCAGAGCGTTCTCTCACAGAGAGCAGAGGAAATGTATCTTATGTGCAACATAAACATTTGTAATTGTGTGTGTGTGTGAAACCTGACACCTGAAAGGCTTTTAATATAACTCTGCTTTAATATTACACTGTTCCTAGCATGTCAAACTGCAGAGATTCACCTAGGCAGATGAGACATTCCAAACGTAGCTAAAACCTACACACAATGAATTTACAGCTGCTGCCTCTGATATTTAACATGAAAAGTCGAAAAATGTTTACACAGCTACTTAAACATTATTTGTACGTTGTCATTTTAGAGCACTTGGTTTAATAGTGTTCCTTTAACACCATTGGAACTTTTGCAGGAGCAGGCTGAGCCTTTTTTGTCACTGTTGCATGTATGCCACCTGGAAGGTTCCAAGCACACGTAATGTTTTTGAAAAGATCGTATTGAAAATTTCAAATTAAAAAACAAAAAACCCTACCTCTGTTGTTTGTCAGACTTGCTGTATACGAAGAATGCTTGAAACTTTTGAAAGCTTCTAAATAAAAATAAAACAAAACAAAATATGGTTATCTTTAAGCCATTACAGTAACCTTTGCTATTTTAATCAGAAGAATGATCTTTGATCCATCTCGCAGCTAATGGTGCAGCCCAGCTGCTCTCAGCCTTGTTTTACAACTGTGTTTTTTCCACGTCTGGCCATATTTATTCTTCCGATAGCTGTTTTTTTTCCTTGGCTTTCATTTCCAGTCCTGTCAGTTCTCGTTCACCAAAAGCTTTTCATTAGCAATGAATCCATTTAGCTCAGCAATACAAAAGGAGCTTGAAGTGCGGCGTTCATCAGAAGCGTTGACTTGTATGAAAACCCTATGAAGGTACAAATCTCGGCACAGACTATGCAGAAGGCCGTTCTCACTTAATAATTTCATCTTCACAGCTGCAGCATGACTGCTCCATTACAAAGTAATTATTGAGCCAAGCTGAGCACCTGATAGAACGGCCGCTATCGCCTAGATGGGAGGAAAGTCATTTCAATTTGATACAAGAGATGTCGGGTTGAATTTAGTTGGGGAAAAAAAAACCTCATCATGCAAATTTTGCAAATGCTTTATAATTTTATTGCAGAACAGCAGAGCAATTGTTGCCTCTCCTTAGGGCCTGCACACAATTGGCATGCTAACATACAAATCCCTACACGGCCTAGGCCCTGGATGCCTGAAGGATCTGTTGTAACTGTGTCACACCACCCACAACCCCGGATCAAAAGGATCCAAAAACTTGACAACCCCAAGAGTTTAACTAAAAACCTTTGGAGCCAGAGCTTTGTGTCATGCTGCCCCTACCCTGTGGAATGCCTTGCCAAAGTTAACCTCCCTGGCAGTATGATTATTTCCAGATTTTGTCTAGAAGTGGTGCAACTTTTTCACAAGCTTTTAGACCCTAAAAATCATACCGCTAGATAGATCTGCAACAGCCCTGCACATTTCACACCTCCCATGGATCCAACTCAGGATTACCACTCTGAGCTGTGGCTTTCCATCCCGAGCCTGACTCGGGGCTACCGCTAAGGTGGTTAAAGAAGACTGCTCCAAACCTGGAGACGTTTAAATCAAAACTGAAAAGCCACCTGTTTAGTCTGGCATTCATGGTGACATTTTCCCCTGTACACATCACAATGTACTGATCTGAGACAAGCTTATGCGCTTTGGTTCCTATAGGAGAAAAGAACTTTACAAATGTTTCGGTGTTGTATACAAGGCTGTGGAGTCGGTACAAAAATCATCCGACTCCTCAGTTTATGAAACCACCGACTCCAACTCCTACTCCAGGTACCCAAAATGGTTCAGACTCCTTGACTCTGACTCCTTAGTCTAATACTTAGCAGGGCAGTGGATTTTGTACAAAAATCATCTGACTCCGACTCCACAGCCCTGGTTGTATACACGATCATGTTTTTAATCTAAACTCTACTTTTTGTGCATTTGAAATGCTGTTGTGATTTTGCTGAGGCTATCCTTTTACTGGTTTCCTGATTGTTTGCCTAAAAAAGAAAAGAAAAAAAAAGATACAATGAAAATTGCATGCATTGCGTTTTCCCTGCACTTCAGGCACTGCGATTGCGATTTTCTGAAAACTCATTACACCACTGTGTACAGGACCTCTCGCAGGAAACTACCAGTACTCCATAGTTTAACAGTAAAAAGCACACCATAAGGCCTGGTTC
The DNA here is from genome assembly GCF_040937935.1 of Hyperolius riggenbachi. Lineage (NCBI taxonomy): Eukaryota > Metazoa > Chordata > Amphibia > Anura > Hyperoliidae > Hyperolius > Hyperolius riggenbachi. The sequence continues at coordinate 36,597,295 of NC_090655.1, read as the reverse complement.
ACATTAGCGTTCCCTGTCCGGATCCGCCTGATCGGATCCGGACCGTATACTGTACAAACGGAACGTACGTTCCGCATAGCAATGCAAAGTCTATGCGGACGTTCACATGCGTACGTTCCGTACAGAACGGAGCCGGATCGGATCCGGACTCCGGACACTTTTCCAACATGCGCTATTTTTTGGGTCCGGATCATCCGGCCCACGCACCCGGACCGGATCCTGACTGCACCATCCGGATATAGAAACCAATGGGGAACGGAAAGCACAGAACACACTGGAGACAAACACCGGACGTTCTACCCTACTTCCTATGCGTATTTATAGCGGCCATTCCGGATGGGGACACATGGGCCCAGCATATCTGGAGTGGAGCAGCAGTGACACACGTGCTGGAGCTGTTTGGCAGTATGTCGGAGGTGAGGCCTACAGCGGAGGACCTGATTCTACAGGTGCACCAAGTGCACCTTCTGCAGACCCCAACAATTTTATGGTAATTTTGTTTATTTTTTACCCCACAGATCCGGATGGCAGCCTGATGCATGCCTGATGCAAACAGACCGGATCCGGATCGGAACCGTACAGTTCCGATCCGGATCAGGTCCGGATCCAGTCCGTTTGCATGCCAAAACGCAAGTGTGAACGGGGCCTTAATGTTTTTCAGAGCCACTTTATTATCACTATTCATTTTTAAAGCAGTGACTTATTTTTATATTGATTCATGTCCTTTAAATGGGCGCTAGTATGGTATAGGTGACCTAGCGAGAAAGTCCATAGGGAAATTCCGCTAATGTGATTGAGTGAAAGGCACCCTCTTGCACTGCTAGGTTTCACATAAGTTGTAGTTGTTCAGATATTATGCCCACACTATTCGGCCAATTAGAATGCTTCAAGTTGTAGACATTGCTGTGATTGGAGTCCTTATGGACTTTCTTGTTGGGTCGCCTAAACCAGTGTTCCCCAATCCTGTCCTCAAGGCCCACCAACAGTGCATGTTTTGTGGAAATCCACAGAGGTAGTTAATCAGCTTTGCTGTGACACTAATTATTCCACCTGTGCAGGGTTGTGGTTTCCTGCAAAACATGTACTGTTGGTGGGCCTTGAGGACAGGATTGGGGAACACTGAAAACCTCCGGCACTATCTGCTGCTGCACTAATTGGTGAATTGGAATATATGTTCCCTGAGCCAATAAAAACACACATTTTGTTTTACCATTTATCACAAATCTTAGTTCCTGTCAAATTTATGGTGAGCAAATTTGATTCTGAAATAATGATACAGTGTGTATTTTTCATTATGAACTGAGAAAATAAAAGCATTTTTAATGGTATTTTTTTTTGTTCTTATCTAAAATGGTGCTTTTTATTTTTAAACTGGAATTGGTGAATCTGAGAAATGATTTTTTTTTCTTCTATTTTTCCCCCTTTTTCCATGAAAATGCATTGAAAACAAAACTGAGGGAAAAAATGCCATACAATGAAAGCCTAGTTTGTCTTGGGAAAAATATATATATATTTCATTTAGGTGTCAAGTTATTGCTGATTGAATAGGGACATAGCTAAAATGTCAAAACGGTTCTGATCCATAGGGAGTAAACATGGTCTGGATGTGAACTGGTTAATGTTTCCCCTACCATAGCCTAGGCTCTAGGGTCAGTCTGGGGTAACAGTTAACACACCAGTGTTTTTTCCCATCACTTGCTGTCACCAGGGTTAGGGGCCTATTTATAATGGTGACAATCATCTGACTGAAAAATGCTGTTATTCCTGCATAAATAATCATCCTTGTCTGGAGATCAGCTGATCACTTTGTTTATAAAAATAACTCGCAGCAAGCCGTGCTTTTCTTGTTGTGGCTGAGCAGTGTAAGTTGACTAGCTGTGTGAATATGGCTGTATTTTTAGTCTATAAGATAACGTCACTTTCTATTGGTGATGAAATTGCACATTCTGTTTACAGCAGATGCCGATGCAAGCTTCAGTTCCCGTTTAAGTATGCATACTAATATTTCCCATTTCCCTGTGCTGAAACGCAGTGGCATTTAATTAATACACACACATGCTGATTTTATCCTTCATTAGCTGTTTAATCTCAGACTCTTTCAGTTTTCCCTTAGATAAGCGAAGAATATCTTTTTTGCTTTATCATCATCATTTACATATTCCGCCAGTGTAAAAACCCTGCAGTGATCTTCAAAGGCAGCCCTGGACTCTGTGATGCTGTCCTCACACTATAAAGTGTTTCTGAGAAGTGGTTTTTTTGCTTTATTTCTGTCTCTGGCTTGAAGCTCACTGAATGGTATAAAGCAAGTGAACTTGAGAAATGTATTTTATCTCCTCTGTTTACTACTTTTTGCACATGGTTCTCCCAGATACCTATAGAAAACACCAGGCTGCAGTGGCCCTGAATTCTTGCACAGGACAGAAGGAAAACAGAGAAATGCACTCTGTGTGTTTTTAGAGATTTTAGCCTGTTTAAATCCCCCTGTGCCTAATCGCCACTGTAATTTGATCTCTCAGCTGTGTCAGCTCAGGAAACTCCTCTGACATGCAGAGCAGCTAATTTGTAAAAACAGAATGTTAACCCTATGTCAGCTTCCATGAAAGCAGGAAGTAGACAAACTGCAGATTTATTGCAGGATTTCTTTATTGCAGGATTTTATATCAGCTGTAACAAAGATGTTTTTATTTAAAGGTTTTTATGCTGTTGCTTATCTTTTAGAGCACAGAGGAAGGCCTGTTTTAATTTACATATTTGTCAGCACTTTACTTTAAAGCACAACTAAAGAAAAGTATATGGAGGCTGCCATATTAATTTCCTTTTAAACAATACCGGTTGCCTGGCAGTCCTGCTGATCCTCTGCCTCTAATACTTTCAGCCATAGACCCTGAACAAGCATGCAGCAGATCAGGTGTTTCTGACATTATTGGCAGATCTAAAAAGATTAGCTGCATGCTTGTTTCTGGTTGGATTCAGACACTGATGTCAAAGAGACCAGGACGACAGCCAGGTAACTGGTATTGTTTAAAAGGAAATACATATGGCAGCATCCATATTCTTCTCACTTCAGTTGTCCTTTGAAGCTAGCCGTTTCTAAGGTCCGTCTTCAAAAATGTGACACTATCTGACTTCTGATGCAACCAGCATGTTTGCCCCCACAACTTTACCACTATGTTGGCCCCATGTGTTATATCTATAGCATGTATTTGCCTACAGGTTGTTAATTTGCTTGTGATGTGAGCACAGCACCAGGGCAATGGCCTTGTTTCATAAAGGACTGTGTGATTAAAAAAAAAAAAAAAAAAATCAGGTCGGTATTATACCACGTTCGGTATTTTAGACTTTTGTTTGCTAATAATTCATAAAAATTTTGACAAGTTAGTTAATTTGCCAAAGCCCATTGCCAAGAACCTGTGCAGAGCCGTGTGGAGTTGTCTCTTTATTAATGCATGCTGTTCATGCAGTGAGGGCATTACACAAGTAAAAGGCATCACAGACATCCCTCTAGAATGTACATGTTTGTTATACTGCCTCTGCTCCCTCTGAATCTATCCCATTAGTCTTTCTTAAAGTGGATCCGAGATGAAAAGCGAACTATAACAAGTAACTTGTCTATATATCTTATCTAAAGTTTAGATAGTTTACAAAGTAAATCTAGCTGCAAACAGCTTTAATAGAAAATGATTATTTCTTTCTGTGATACAATGACAGCAGCCATGTTGTTTGTAAACATTACACAGAGGCAGGCTTATCTGCACCATCAGCACTCGAAAAAACCTAATCCCCTCCCCCCCGCCCCCCCTCCTCCCCTCTGCCTCTGAAATCAATGGCTAGTAACACCTCCTCCTCCTGCCCAGACTGAGCTCCCATGAGCCCTTGCTACTGCCAAGGCTCTCTGAAAACCTGTGGGTGTGGTTTATTTAGTTTATAGGGAGTATTAAAACAGAAAAAAAGTATTTGGCTTGAGGAATGCCCTATAAACAATAGGAAAGGAACACAATTATACAATGAGTAAAAGTTCACCTCGGATCCACTTAAACCTTTTATTTCATTGCCAAAAAAGGACCCCGACTAAAAGAGCCTGGGGAAAACACTGAAGGACTTGCCACTGGCATTGTTGTTGAGGAATTTTGCCTCTATCTTCTCTTCAGAATTGTTTTAAGACAATTATCATTGTGAAAAACTGAACATTTCTTCACACGTATTTTTCATTAAAAATGTGTTGGTAGGCAAAAATTTGTACAAGTTTTTTTTTTTTTATTCTGCAGCTAATGAAAGTTCATGAGAATTTGCATTCAATGTGCAAAACTGCAAGATGTAAGGTTTTTGTTTTGGTTTTTTTGCGCATGGAAAAATTAGAACGCAGAAGTGTGATTCTCAATTGATTTTCATTTGCACATCCAACAGTGTGCACATTTTAGTAAGAACTTTGCTTAAAGAGAATCTGTATTGTTAAAATCGCACAAAAGTAAACATACCAGTGCGTTAGGGGACATCTCCTATTACCCTCTGTCACAATTTTGCCGCTCCCCGCCGCATTAAAAGTTGTTAAAAACAGTTTTAAAAAGTTTGTTTATAAACAAACAAAATGGCCACCAAAACAGGAAGTAGGTTGATGTACAGTATGTCCACACATAGAAAATACATTCATACACAAGCAGGCTGTATACAGCCTTACTTCTGAATCTCAAGAGATCATTTGTGTGTTTCTTTCCCCCTGCAGCTATCTTCCACTGAAGTGTCAGGTTGTTTCTTCCTGCAGAGTGCAGACAGCTCTGCCTGTATGTAATTCCTCAGTATGTGAAAGCCCAGCCAGCTCAGAGGCCGATTTATCCAGCTTGTAAAAGATAAGAGAGAAGAGAGAAGCTGCTCTAATCCTAAATAATACACAGGCAGTGTGCATAGAGGGGCCTGGAAGGGGGAGTTCATAGCAGAACCACAACACTGAAGAACTTGGCAGCCTTCCAGACACAGGCCTGACAAGTCTGACAAGAGAGAGATACATTGATTTATTACAGAGACAGTGATAGTATAAAGTGCTGCAGTAAGCCAGAACACATTAGAATAGCTTTTGGAACTTGTAGGATGATAAAAAACAGGATGCAATTTTTGTTACGGAGTCTCTTTAAGGTCTGGGACCCAGTTGGAAAGCTTCCGCTATTTTCCCAAACATGGAAGTGCCACCATTTCAGCCTGATTCCCGGAGCAATCAGGATTTAGTTAATGTAGCCACTAATGCAGTTGCTCCGGGATCGCTCCCAAAATGCTGCAATCAGCGTTTTGCGATCGTTCTGTGTTTTGCAACTTCGTAGTGGGACCAATCCTGTAGGAATCTAGTGGTGTAGCACTTTGCTCACCATTACAACTCATAGGAATCAAGTTGGGTCTGTTCTTGTGCTTCTTCCAGCGCACCGGTGTGGATCTCAAGACCTTGAGAGTCCTATCCATGCCTGTGTTTAGGATGGACGGAGAGATGGAGTGTTTTTTACTTGATGAACCACACAATTCTTGATTTAGTCCCATATATTCATTTGAGCTGTGGCAAAAATGTGTGAGGACCTCGCCTCTTTTAGAATTTGATTTCGACATCCCTGTTCCAGAGAAAATTGGGGGGGGGGGGGTAAAAACACCATAACAAACCTATCCCCCTTCCAATTGCTGCCTCGTCTGGTAACCTTTTATTGCACAGTGCTAATGTTGGCACTTTTATAAATCAATAAGAATTCCTAAGCAATAACCCGTCCAATGAATCTTAATTGATTTCTGCTTTAATCAAGGTTAAGTGCTCTTTATCCTTTAAAGCCCGGACAAGGTAATTGGGAGGAGAGCTCTTGAGAGTTGTGGGAACCTAGTGATAGATTGATTCTACCGATATATTCTTTAAATGAGATGTCCATTATGGACAGATCTGACCCTAACCTTGCACAGGTCATACGATGCTCGGTAAAATCCCTAGCTGCCTCCTTGCATTTCCAAACGCTAGACAAGACCTCATCTTACCCATCCAGCTTTTTTTTCTTCTTAGAGCCTGAAGTATCTTTTTTTTCTAAACTGTCCTCCTCAATAATACATCTTTGCCCACTTAATCCACTTCAGATAATCATTATTTTTCCCAAACAAAGTGCTACAATATCCATGGCGGCGCTTGTATTGTGCAGCCATCATCACAGAGCCAGGCTGGACTCCCAACAATAGCGCTGCTGTTTGCACAAGCCAGACTTTTTCTCATTCAGGTTGTTATTTGAGCACTGACCTGATTCAGTCCTAGGACCAAGGTCATGTTTTATTCAGTGCAGGAAAATGGAAAATCTGGCAAGCCCCGAGATCCTTGTGTTGAAACTGTTTTTTATTTAGCTCACCGTGCAACAATAGAAAGAGATGAGGCCGATGAGAGAATGTAAGGGAATTTCAATTCATTATTCATTGCTTGCTCGAGCTTTAATTATACAAAAGGTTTATCATGTGAGCCTAGCTTGGTTTTGGGGGGAGTTTAAAAGGAGGGCAACCGTGGGTGTTAGTGAAATGAGTTTGTTGTGTGCAGAGTTAAAGGAACAGCCACTTATATTTTCAACCACAATGTTTTGAATCCATGTAATGTTTACTCACTGTTTTACACAGTGTTATGGTCCTGTGTGAAGGGCTGCTCAGAGAGTACATTTGAAATCGGCGCAGGATACAGCTGTTATACGGCTGATCCTGCTTCTGCACAAGTCCGGCCGGTTTTAATTACTATTCCCCCTCCAGGCCGCCATGGATAGTGGGGGAATGAAATAATTCGGCTTCCAGCGATTGCTGGAGGCCAAATTATGTTTTTAAGCAACCTCGGCTCCGTCTTCTGATGGAGCCGACGTTGCTCACTGAGCGCTGCAATAGGAATGATTCCTATTGTAGTCTATGGAAGCACCGGCTGCGCCCAAATCTAGCTGCGCTGAAAAGCACTGCTCCGTGCTCAGACGACAGAGCTTTATCAGCTGCATGAAGGGCTTCTCAGACGACAGAGCTTTATCAGCTGCGTGAAGGGCTGCTCAGACAGAGCTTTATCAGCTGCGTGAAGGGCTGCTCAGACAGAGCTTTATCAGCTGCGTGAAGGGCTGCTCAGACAGAGCTTTATCAGCTGCGTGAAGGGCTGCTCAGACAGAGCTTTATCAGCTGCGTGAAGGGCTGCTCAGACAGAGCTTTATCAGCTGCATGAAGGGCTGCTCAGACGACAGAGCTTTATCAGCTGCATGAAGGGCTTCTCAGACGACAGAGCTTTATAAGCTGCATGAAGTGTTGCTCAGATGACAGAGCTTTATCCGCTGCATGAAGCCTTCTCAGATGACAGAGCTTTATCAGCTGCATGAAGTGTTGCTCAGATGACAGAGCTTTATCAGCTGCATGAAGTGTTGCTCAGATGACAGAGCTTTATCAGCTGCATGAAGTGTTGCTCAGATGACAGAGCTTTATCAGCTGCATGAAGGGCTTCTCAGATGACCGATCTTAATCGGCTGCATGAAGAGCTGCTCAGATGACATAGCTTTATCAGCTGCGTGAAGGGCTGCTCAGACAGAGCTTTATCAGCTGCGTGAAGGGCTGCTCAGACAGAGCTTTATCAGCTGCATGAAGGGCTGCTCAGACGACAGAGCTTTATCAGCTGCATGAAGGGCTTCTCAGACGACAGAGCTTTATAAGCTGCATGAAGTGTTGCTCAGATGACAGAGCTTTATCAGCTGCATGAAGGGCTTCTCAGACGACAGAGCTTTATCAGCTGCATGAAGTGTTGCTCAGATGACAGAGCTTTATCAGCTGCATGAAGGGCTTCTCAGATGACCGATCTTAATCGGCTGCATGAAGAGCTGCTCAGATGACATAGCTTTATCAGCTGTGTGAAGGGCTGCTCATAGGACAGAGCTTTATCACCCATGTGAAGGGCTGCTCCAAGAACAGAGCTTTATCAGCTGTGTGAAGGGCTGCTCAGACCACAGAAGTATTATATGTGATTGTCTTGGGCGCAGTCTGATGTCTGTATAGTCATCCCTCCTCTCCTGCACTTAAAAAAAATTGGGGGACTAACCACTTGCCTGGTCAGAATTTTCTCTTGTGCTTCTCTTCCCCTCTCCATAGGAGATCACATACCACTCTGCTGAGATGGGCCTGAATAACTGAGGGGGACCAGGAGTGATCCTTGTAAAGTTTGCATGATCCATTAGTTGTGGAATGACTCAATAAAGGCACTTTTTGTCGAATTTAGAGAGTATTGTAGGTATTCATTTTAAAGCAAACCTTTCACTAGGTTAAAGTAATTGAATACAAGAAAGTGTGGAAACTATAGTCGCCTTAACCACTTTAGCATCAGCTACAGTATATCTATGTCCTCTTTGACTTCATCTAAGCTACAAAGATGTAGATATACGTCTTGTAGCTGATGCACAATTGGGCTTGCTCCTGTGTACACCTCTGGCACTATCTGATGCAGCACTAAGTGGTGAAAGGGAATATATGTTCCCTGAGCCAATAAAGATTGATTTTACTATTAAAAACACTTATTTTCTCAGTTCATATTGAAAAATACACACTAGCATTATTTCAGAATCAAATATCCTCACCATAAATTGTGACAGGAACATGATCTACGTTTTGTGATAAATGGTAGAAATAGACAAACAAAATGTGTGTTTTCTCCCCCCTTCCCCACCCCCCCTCCTTTTTTCCCTTAAAATTCGTAGAAAACAAAATTGTTCTAGAAAAAAAAAGCCATATAATGAAAGCCTAATTTGTCTTGAAAAAACTATATATATTTTATTTAGGTGTCATAACTAGGGATAAAGTTATTGCTGATTAAAGGATACCCGAGGTGATCTGATGATAGACATGCCTATGTACAGTGCCAAGTGCACTAATAACTATGCTGTGCTCCTTTTTTCTTTCTCTGCCTGAAAGAGTTAGATATCGGGTAGGTACGTGTTAGTTTGTCTGGGTCGGGACTGTGTCGGACTGTAACAAAACCCTTACTGATAAGAAATTGCAACCATTAAACACTTTCCTAGCAGGAAATTGCTTCTAAGAGCAGGAAAGAAATAGAAAGGGTCAATAGTTCATAGCTTTTAGCTCTGGCATACTTCAGTGAATGTGTCATTGAGCAGAAATAATCAAACAATAAAAACTTTAAGAGTGGATTTAAATATATAATGAAAGTGTGGGATATCTAAAAAAAAAAGTCTTTTTTTTTTTTTTTTTTTTTTTTTAGGAGATGGAGGATACATAAAATTGTTTCTCATCAGTCTATTTTCACCTCTGGAGTCCTTTAACCACTTAAGTACCATCGGTCTCTTCCCCCTTAAGGACCAGAGACCGCTGGTACAAGGACGACGGAATCTCGACGAATCGCTGCACATACCCGCCGCAACAGCCATCGCCGCAAGCCGGGATCCACAGGACATAGACACTGCCGTCTCTATGACAGCAGAGCCATGTGAGCCGATCAGGAGCCGCTTTCATTGCCTCCTGACGGTGTCTATCAATGTAAGCCAATAGGAGCGGCTTACATTGCTAGACACGGCCAGGAGCCAATGAAATCGGCTCCTGACCGGCTCATGTGGCTCTGCCGTTATAGAGACAGGCAGACCCTGTGAGTTGCGGCGAGAAGCGTCGGGTTTGAGCGGCGCAATCGGCGGGGAGCGACAAACGGCGAATGCGCACTGCGGACGGTGATTGAAATGTACATCCTGCCAGCCAGGAGCCCACCAAAACAAGACGTAGATTTCAATCACCTTTGTCTGAAAGTAGTGAAATAGGGACATAGCTAAAATGTCAAAACTGCTCTGGTCCATAAGGGGGAAACGAGGTATGGATGTGAAGTGGTTAAGGGATTATACTTCTGAAACTAAAATTTTTCCAGTAACACTCCAGGACAGGTACACATTGAGACTTGGCTCCTCCCAGGAACAGGAAATATCCTTCAGCCTCTCTATAAATTCAAGATGGACCAAGGGTCAGGCAGTATTGGATATTTCCTGGTCCAGGAACCAGGTCTCTCTATGTGTGCTCGCTGTCCCGGAGAGCCTGGGTGGCTAGGGATATGTTGGCACAGAGCGGGCCGTGGTGTAGACGGAGGTCCGTTCCCCTGTGGAGTACCTGTTGCTGCTGGCTATGAAGCGCTGCTCCCAGTGGATTTTACCCCTGTTGGTCGGCCTGAGAAGAAAGGTTTCGCTCCAGGAAGGGCTGCCCTAAGGACTCATCAGGCGGAGGCAGCGGCGAGGTAGAGGACGTCCGGAGGATGCGCATGGCGGAGGCGAAGTGCGGAACTCCTCCGGCCGCGACCTCAGGAACCACTTCCGGGTCGCGTGACGTCACTACCGGTGCGCCGGATGAAGAGGGGCAGCCGCCCGGCGTTCTCCGCACACGGCGTTTCGCACAGCGTGGACAATGTCGGAGGTAGAGCAGGAACCAGGACGGGTAAGGCTGCTCTGCGGAGACCCGGGCAGCGGTGGTGACCCTTGTGGGGGCAACAAACCATGCGCAGCACAAATATTATGGTGACTGCATTGGGCCTGTTATGATTATAAGGAAACATGTGATAATATTGAAATATGTATACCTTATTTTTTGCATAGTTGACTTTGTTCTGCATCAGGCTGGGATGTGTTTGATATATATTAATACAAAAAATCCATTTTACGCAAGTGGTTGTTCTTTTTGATAATGTTATGACCAACACTTTTCTTAATTTACTAAAAAAGGCATTTATTAATAGTTAATGCATATAGTAAAATATTGTGGCACTTGCAAATAGACAAGTTAGGTTTTTCTTTCTTTGTGTTGTTGCAGGGCACTACCTCAAATGTACCTGACCCTGCAAAACCCTCTAAACGGTGCCCTGTGTGCAATGTAAAAGTAAATCCTGCATCAACAAGATTGCTTTGCAAGGATTGTACTTATAAAGTCATGAAACAGGAATCAGCGTCTCAGAGAGATATCCAGGCTCTGAGACAGGATTTGAAAGATACATTGAAGGAATTTAAGGCCACTTCAATACCTTATAAATCAGACACACCAGCTGAAGTTCAGGCTGATCAGGCCACTCAGCCCAAAGAGTCGGAAATAATTATCCCCAAAAAATCTACTAGCAAAACTAATAAACCTGTTATTGTTTCAGATGAAGAGGATATTAGCGGTAATGAGGAGAGCTCTGCAAGTTCTGTGGAAGCACAGGAAATAGAAAATAAACCATCAAAGTTTAAATTTCCTGTGGCAGAGACCGAAATGCTTTTAACAGCCATATATGAAGATTTAAATTTAAACAAAGTAATCCCTGAAACAGTTTCAATGCATGATAAATTGTATGAAGGCATGGAAAGCCCACAGGAGTTACATTTTCCTGTACATCAATCAACAAAAAATCTAATCTCAAGTCAGTGGAAAAACCCAGATAAAAAATTATTCATGTCCAGAGGTTTTAAAAGACGATTCCCATTCTCGGAGGAAGATTGTAAAATGTGGGACAAAAGCCCCAAGTTAGACTCTGCCTTCTCGCAAGTTAATAAGGATGACGAGCTTGCGTTTGAAGATCTGGGCCACTTAAAAGATCAATCGGATAAAAAGATAGAATATGCACTTAAACGGTTGTGGCCGGCCATTTGTGCAAACTTCAGACCTTCTGCTGCAACAACTTGTGTTGCGAGGATGCTGGCATTATGGATGCAGCAACTGGAGGAGAATATTAACAAGGATACACCAAAGGATCAGTTAATTAATTCATTGACTGTGATGCATAAAGCTATAGCTTATATTATTGATGCAGCTTCAGAATCAATTAGGCTAACAGCTAAGGCAGCAGTTATCTCTAATGTAGCCAGACGTAATTTGTGGATTAAGACCTGGCATGGAAGCATGGCTTCAAAGAATAGAGTTTGCTCTATCCCAGTTGTAGGGGACACTCTTTTTGGGCCAGAGTTAGATGAGGTTCTGGAAAGAACCGCAAATAAGAAAAAATCCTTTCCAAAAAAGAAACAGTTCAGAACTGGAAAGAGATTTTTTCGTCAAAACAGGCAAACAGATAAACCTGAAAATCAAAACAAAAGACGAACATGGTCCTTTAATAAGGATCAGAAAAAAGCAGGTCCAAGTTTCAGGACCCCCATCTCACAAAGTAAACAATGACACATTAAAAGTGGGGGGAAGGTTGGGCTATTTCCTCCCACACTGGAAAACTATAACAAAGAGCCCTTTCATTGTAGACCTTATAAAAAGAGGTTATCACATTGCCTTTCGGTCAAGACCCCCAAAGAAGTTTGTGGTGACAAAACAACTAACCTTGCCTCAACATCAGGAAGCATTAAAGGAAATCATTTCAGACATGCTAGACAGACATGTGGTATCAGTGGTGCCGGTAGGGCAAAGAGGCGAAGGCTTCTACTCAAAAATATTTCTGGTACAGAAACCTTCGGGAAAGTACAGAATAATTTTGAATTTAAAACCCTTAAATCCATACATCAGATACGAAAAGTTTCGTATGGAATCAATTTACTCAATAAAAAATCTGCTGATACCTCATGGCTTCATGGCAAGTGTGGATCTGCAAGACGCCTACTGGCATATACCAGTAGAACTAGAGTCACAAAAGTTTCTAAGGTTTGCGGTGCAGATGGAGAAAGGAGTTCAGCATCTACAGTTCCGCTGCCTCCCATTTGGCATAACATCAGCGCCAAGAATTTTTACAAAAGTTATGGGGGAACTGATCGCAAACTTACACAGTCAGGGTATTATTATCATTCCCTATTTAGACGACCTGTTAATAGTGGCAAGAACCTTAACAGATCTAGAGGGACACAAACAGACTGTATTGAATCAACTACAGCGGTCGGGCTGGATTGTGAGCAAGGACAAATCACAGCTTACTGCAACCCAGAAAATCCTGTTTCTAGGTTTTCTAATAGACTCAGTACAACAGAAAATTCTCCTTCCACACGAAAAAATACAAAAGATATTGTCGGAGGTGGAGAAGTTCAATTCATATCAGACAATAAAAATCAGACAGATTATGCAACTTCTAGGCCTTTTGTCCTCAGTAGCTCCGGCGATTCAGTGGGCGTTAAAGCACACCAGAATTCTACAGTCATGGATGTTATCCAATTGGAACAAGCAACAGATCACGTTAGACAACACAGTGACAATAGAACCACAGATAAGGGACAGTCTAAGTTGGTGGCTGGCACCGAAACATCTCTCACAGGGCAGACTGTGGTCCTTACCGATACAAAAGATTTTAACAACAGACGCAAGCCAGTCAGGTTGGGGAGCTCATGTGGACAAGTTTCAAGTTCAGGGCCAATGGAATCAGTCAGTGGCAGAACAGTCCTCAAACTTCAGGGAACTCATGGCTGTAAAGATGGCGATAATCAGCACGATTCATCTTCTGAGAACTTATCATGTACAAATTCAGTCAGACAACGCGACAGTGGTGTCTTATATAAATCGCCAAGGAGGAACCAGATCCAAAAAATTATTATTTCTAACACTGGAAATACTAGAGATAGCAGAACGCGATCTTCTATCATTAACAGCGGTACACTTAAAAGGGGAGTTAAATGTTCTGGCAGATCAGCTAAGCAGGGTGCAAGTGACAAACACAGAATGGTCACTCAACCAAGAATTATTCGAAACAATAGTGAGCAAATGGGGGGGAACCACAAGTGGACTTATTTGCGAACAGGTCAAACCACAAATGCAAACAGTTCTACTCCCTCAATGTGTTGGACAAACCGATGGCAATAGACGCTTTGTCTCAGGACTGGAACCAGACCATGGTGTATGCATTCCCACCGCTAAATCTGATTCCCATAGTGCTTCAGAAATTGATGAGGTCACAATGCCAAATGATTCTAATTGCCCCGAACTGGCCCAGGAGGGCCTGGTATCCGCTTCTCCTATCAATGCTTTCAGCCCAACCATGGCAAATACCAGTATCAGAGGATATGATACAGGTGCAGGGACAAGCTGTATTACATCTGGAAAGATGGAAACTTACAGCATGGTTTCTGAAAGGGCAGTCCTTGAAAGTAAGGGATTGTCAACTAGAGTAGTAAATACCTTGTTAAAGAGTAGAAAAGAGAATACTCGACTTATTTACCAGAAATACTGGAAAACTTTTATGTTATGGTTAGAAAATTCAAACTTCCAATCGACAGAAATGGCAACAATTTTAGAATTTCTGCAGGAGGGAGTTGAAAAAGGATTAGCCTTAAGCACAATTAAGGTTCAAATATCGGCTCTATCGGTTTATTTAGACAAGAAGCTAGCGCAAGACCCTCTTATAATCAGATTTGTAAAATCAATTGAAAGAAACAGACCTGTAACAGTCAGACAGTTTCCGAAATGGGATCTATCCCTAGTTCTACAGGCTTTAACATCTAGTGAATTTGATGAAAATTCTCTAAGAATGTGTACACTGAAAACGGTGTTTCTAGTTGCAATCACATCGGCTAGACGCATAAGTGAGCTCCAGGCTCTTTCACATAAAGAACCGTACTGTTCATTCTTCAATGATCGAGTGGTACTCCGAACAAGTCCAGAGTTCCTACCTAAAGTAGGAGATATTTACCACAGAACACAGGAAATAATATTACCATCGTTCTGTATGAATCCAACAACAGAGAAGGAAATTAAACAACATAAATTAGACGTTCGTGAGAATTTAATATCCTATCTGGAAAGAGTCAGAGACTTCAGAAAATCGGAATCCTTATTCATAAATTATGCAGGTAAATCCAAAGGATTAAAGGCTTCTACGAAGACCATAGCCAAGTGGATTAAAGATTGTATCATAGAATCATATAAGGTCTTGGGTAAAGATCCACCAGTGAACTTGAAGGCACATTCCACCAGGGCAGCCGCAACTACGTGGGCTTACAGGGCAGGTACGTCACCATTGAACATCTGCAAGGCGGCAACCTGGAAGAATTTAGGAACCTTCATGAGGCACTATCGGCTGGATCGATTAACGGAGACCGATCAGGACTTCGGAAGAACTGTCCTAAGGGCAGTTAGCCCACCCTGAGGTTGGTGATTAATTTCTTGCTTATCATCTCAATGTGTACCTGTCCTGGAGTGTTACTGGAAAAACCAGGAGTTAGCTCACCTGGTAACGACATTTTAAGTAACACTCCAGGACAGGTGGGGGTACCCACCCCCATATATATCAAATATTGCATGATATACATGTTATGTTATATGTGTAAAAATGTAATATATTAGGGTTATGTTAGTATATTGTTCCTGTTCCTTTATATTATACTGCCTGACCCTTGGTCCATCTTGAATTTATAGAGAGGCTGAAGGATATTTCCTGTTCCTGGGAGGAGCCAAGTCTCAATGTGTACCTGTCCTGGAGTGTTACTTAAAATGTCGTTACCAGGTGAGCTAACTCCTGGTTTCAGAAACTACTTGTAGGTACCATATATACTCGCATACAAGCCGAATTTTTGACCCCCAAAAAGGAAGCGGCAGCCGGCTGAAGAGGTAATAGCAGCGGCGGCCGCGGAGGGAGCTGCGGGCGGACGGGGGATCACTAAACTGGGCACTATACTGGCTAAACTGGGCACTATACTTGCTATACTGGGCACTTTACTGGCTAAACTGGGCAGTTTCCTAGCTATACTGAGCACTTTACTGGCTAAACTGGGCACTATACTAGCTATACTGGGCACTATACTAGCTATACTGGGCACTATACTAGCTATACTGGGCACTATACTAGCTATACTGGGCACTATACTAGCTATACTGGGCACTATACTAGCTATACTGGGCACTATACTAGCTATACTGGGCACTATACTAGCTATACTGGGCACTATACTAGCTATACTGGGCACTATACTAGCTATACTGGGCAGTTTACTAGCTATACTGAGCACTTTACTGGCTAAACTGGGCACTATACTAGCTATAGTGCATGAAGGTATGCAGTGTGGTGAGGTCAGCTGATTTCAGTAATAGCTTGGGAGACATTTCTCTATTATTTACCAATATCTTGAATAGTTTTAATAAAAACTTTTTATTGAAGCATTGGATGTATTATCATTGAGGCGCAGTGAAACAATTACCATTCACTATACTAGCTATACTGGGCCACTATACTAGCTATACTGGGCCACTATACTAGCTATACTGGGCCACTATACTAGCTATACTGGGGCACTATACTAGCTATACTGGGGCACTACCTACCCATACTGGGCACTATACTAGCTATACTGAGGCACTACCTACCCATACTGGGCACTATACTAGCTATACTGGGACACACTGGGGGATCACGCGGCCTGCACTAATCCAGCATTTCCTACCCCTGGCTTATATGGGGGTCAATCATTTTTCCCTGTTTTTTTTAGGTAAAAGTTGGGGGGTCGGCTTATATGCGGGTCGGCTTATATGCGAGTATATACGGTATATGAAATAACATTTGAAAGCATTTCCAAGCATTCCCTGTGGGTAAAAACATTTACTTTTACTGCAGTGAGCAGTACAGGCTTGCTTAAGCACCCAAACTTATTGTTTGAGCAATAAGGCTGGGTGTATGGGTCTAATTCCACTAGCATGTTGCATTCTGCATCCGTTTTTCTGGATGCGAATTTTAGCGGTTTTGCTGTAACTTTTTTTTTTTTTTTTAAACAATTTTTATTGAACTGGTTTTTGTATAAATCAAATTCTTAGATATATGCAATAGAAGACATGTTGTGATAAAGAAATAGTATCAACAGATTTGCAATATCTAAATATTAAGAAACCAGCTCATTTTTTTTTTTTTTTGTTTTACAATTTCTGGCTGAACCTCAACATGAGGACGCCGTAACAAAAAACAACCAAACTGTGCATTATCGCAGGTGCTCATCAACAACCAAAATATTATTAAAGCAAGACCTTATCCCCTTTGGGTTCCGGACCGTTCTAAGATTTGACATCCCCTGAATTCAGATATAGGGTATAGGCACCGAGTAATATGCTGGTGTCAATCTCCTACATCAAATACCCCTAGAGATCCATCTATGTTGCTGTAAATATTAAAGTGAATGGGAACCAACCTTTAAAAAAAAAAGCCAGATACTTGCCTAAGGAGAGGGAATCCTCTGGGTCCTATAGAGCAGAGTTCTCCAACCTTTGTCCTCAAGGCCCACCAACAGTACATGTTTTGCAGAAAACCAACCTACATTCACAGGTGAGATAATTAGTGTCTCAGCAGAACTAATTAACAACTTCTGTGGATTTCCACAAAACATGCGCTGTTGGTGGGCTTTGAGGACAGAGTTGGGGAACTCTGCAGAGCCTTCCCTCTCCTCTCCCGGTCCCCGTTGTAGCGCTGGCTCCCCTGTAGCAGCATTCGACCAATTTGGTCAAATACTGTTGTTTCCGCCTCCATAGGGAGTCTTTGGAAGTTTTCGGGAGCCCGAGTGCTCCCAAAGACGGGCCGCTCCGTACTGCGCACGCGTGAGCTCCCTCTCTTGCACGTGCGCAGTATGGAGCCGCCTGTCTTCGTGAGGACTCGGCTCATGAAGACTTTCGAAGTTCCCCGTGGTGGAGGATTTGAACGGAGGAACTGCCGCCTGAACGAGAGCGCCGGGAGAGGAGAGGGAAAGCGCTATAGGACCCAGAGCCTTCACTCTCCTTAGGTAAGTATCTGGTTTCTTTTCTTTTTTTTTTAAGATTCTTTATTTAAAGATTATTCAAAATAAGCAGAGATTAGACCTATAAGACAGAAATGCTGCATCACCAACATAAATATCAAAAGAATCGAATTTGCATAGATGCCAATCAGCGGCACCTTCTGAGTCCAGTGCAGCAGCGATGGAAAGATGAATCTAAGTACTACTCAGTAGTTATAAGTGCAAACAACTATAACTTTAGATATAGATACCCATAAAAATAGTAGAAAATTAACACCTCAGTTGATTGAGCACTAACACATAGCTGCCCCTATGCGCAGGTAGGTCAGACCCAATTCCATAATCAAGTATTGATACAAATGATGATGGCGGTAGCCACAGGGCCCAAAGAGATCATACACCCGGTCTCCCCACCATCATCTGCTTGCAAGCTAGGGTCTAAGTGAGGCCCAGTGCACACCAAAACCGCTAGCAGATCTGCAAAACGCTAGAGGTTTTTGAAGCAGATTTCAGAGCGATTCTAGGCATGATTAGAGAGGTTTTCTAAACATGTCTAGTGTTTTTTGGAGCGTTTTTGTGTAGCAGATTACAAATATTGTTACAGTAAATGCTGTTACTGAACAGCTAATGTGTAACAAAAACGACTGGAAAACCCCTCTGATCTGGCGTTTTTCAGAGCGGTTTGAGCTTTTCCTATACTTTACATTGAGGCAGAAACGCATCTGCATACTGCAAAAATGCTGCAGGACCCACGTTTGCGGTTTGCTAAAAACCTCAAACCGCTGGTGTGCACCATCCCATTGAAATACATTAGCCAAGCGTTCTCACAGGCAGAAGCCATTTGCGGAACGCTTCAAAAACCGCTCAGTGTGCACCAGGCTTGATTCTCAGAGATAGTAGCAATAGGATGAGTAATTAAACAAAAAACAGGAGAAAAAAGATATTGAGGGAAAATTAAAGGAAAGGAGAGGAAAAGAAAGAGAAAGGAAAAGAGAGGAAATGCAGTCTGGAAAAGACACCAAAAATAGGGGGAAGTCCATGGGGGTTGATGTTGGAGAGCTCATGAAGCGACACAAGATCGCCAAGAATCTTGACGCTACAAGAACGCCAGGAGGGCTGTAGTAAAAATGTAATGTAATGAAAAAAATTTTTTTACTCAACTGGGGCTTTCTCTAGCCCTTTGCAGCTGACTGTCCCATGCTGAGCGCTCCGTTCTCAGCCGCCGTCCCTGTCTCCGCGCACGGTGCAGAGGCCGGCCTCTGCACCGTGCAGCAAGACCGGGACGGCGGCGGAGAGTGGAACGGTCAGCGTGGGACAGTCAGCTGCAAGGGGCTGGAGAAAGCCCCAGTTGAGTTGTTTTTGTTTTTTTCGATTTTGCCTGATGACTCCTTTAAGCAGGTGCAGTGGTCGATAAATTTTTGTTTTTGTTTGTGTCAGTTTCCTCAAATTCCCACTAAGGTGTCCAGGTGCGAATAAACTGTTCAAGTGGAGCATGAAGAGAATGTGTGAGGTCTTCCATATATTGTGGATTGGATCTCAGCCATTCTGCAATGGGGGGAGCCTGGGTTGATTTACAATGGCGAGCGATGACCAGTCTCACTGCATTGATTAAGTGTTTGATTTTTTTAATTTTTTTTTTTTTTTTTTTTACAAAGATCCCATAAGCTTTAATTCCAAACTCCAGAGGTGGCCATCAGTCTTGTGGATACTACTCCATTGACATGCATTGGTTTCAGTTTAAATGCGAATTTGCACTTAGTGGGAACGGGACCTATGGGAAACGTGCTTATCCTCCCACTGATGTCACTGTGTGAAAACAATGCTTTGTTCAGCCTCAGCATATCCCCTTCATCCAAAGTGGTTAGAGGGTTTTCTGATGTTGGTTCCGCTCTCACCCTCACATAACACTTGAGCTTTAGGATTGGTGCAGAGGGAGCATGGTAACCTTATAGGGACATGGGACTTAACATCAACTTCCTGGAATCGTATCCATTTTACATGGACCACTGTGGTTCCTAAAACCTGTACATTAAAGATGCCATTACAACAAATAGAATGTGAAAGTCATAAAACTGTGGCTTTTTTATTAATATAATCTATTCCCTTCCTGCCTCACCAAGATACTCCCAGTGGCCATCTTTTACTAAACCGGTGCTCACTGTCAACCTGTCATTAGTATCACATGACTGGAGATGACGGCAGCAAGGGAGGAAGGGCAGGGCCGGATATCTGGAAAGGCCACAAAGGCCCAGGCCTTGGACTGCTGCAGCCCAAGGAGGCACCTGGACAGGAAATAGGGATTTCTACATATGAAAGAGGTGACTGCAAATAGGGAGCAACACAAGAAATTGGGATGCTAATGTCCATGCAAGCTGTTCAAGAAAGAGATGGGCTCCAGTACATGGAAACACATGGAAGAGGGGGCTGGACATGGAATGGGAGGGGCACTGCTGCACAAGGAAGGGGAATCGCACCACCCTGGGCCTATGGGCAGAAAAACTAACTCTGGCCTTGAGGAAGGGGCGGGCCCAGTTTACGGCTCTTGCCTAAATCTCGCTCTAAAAATAGTTGGGCCAGTTCACTTTTATGACTTATTTTAGCTAGACAATAGATTTCTTCGCTAGTTGGCATTGCTCATTAATATGAGCAACCAGGAAAGAAATCTCTTCCCGCAGGTAGAACATCCATCGCTAAGTTATGTACAGATGTAGCTTTCTATGGCTACTGCAATCAGTCTGTGGTTGTCGGGTTCCCCTCAACTTTCTAGAAGTAGAAGTGCTGCAGCTTCACAAATGACAGAGCAGTGTTACATTTTTGTTGCTGATTCAGCACTCAGACTGTGATGATCAGGCAAAGCCAAATGTGCATTTGGAGAAGGGATAGAATTTTAAATTGCATATTGGATGTTTATCACTTCTTCAGTTAAACTCCTGCAGGGAGAGGTTTAATCGCTGTAAAACTACCAAAGCCAATTAAAAATTCCAGCAGCCAAGCATTGAAGTCGATAAGCCATAGGCAATTCATTTCAACTGTAGAGAAAGTCAGTGTGTCCCTCCTGAGAGTGTAACTTTTTTGCTGTGTTGTTTACCTTGAGGATTAGACTTTGGCTGTGGGGCAGTAGTGACTGTCAGTTAGGGACAAGCAAAGGGCAACCACGTACTGACTTCTAGGACGGCAACAAGCCTAAGCAATCCTGTTAGGGTTCTATTAAACGTAACAAAACGGACCACCATTGTAAAGCTGAGTACCCACTGGCACATCACAGCCAGATGGATCGGAGACCTCCACCAACTATGATCGTTACCCAATCCATCTGGCCAAATCCGCAAGTGTTGTTCGCAGCGTTGGAGGTGAACAGTTGATTAAACAATCAATTACACTATTGTGACAAAACCCATAATAGTCAATGAGGATCAGAACGATCCTCAACGATTCCATCCAACATGGCAGTCGTTCAAAAATGCATGATCGTTGCAGGTTGCGTAAAATCATCCGCTGTGCAAAATCGTTTGGAAAAATCGCTTACTGCGTATGAGCCTTAAAGTGTACCCAAGGCGACATGATGAGAAAAACCTATTTATGTACAGTACTAATCATGCTAATAACCAGGCTATTTGACTTGTTTTATTTTGCTACCTGAAAGCGTTAATTTTCTGGCATGGAAGTGACCGCTCCTGTCTTGTCGGGAGCTTGTCAGGAATATAGTAAACATCACTGATAGCAATTTTTTTTCTACATATTTCATTTTTCTACATATTACATTTTTTACATTTTTCTGAGAGCAGAGGGAGAGAGAAAAGGGTCAATAAAGTTCATGGTTTTTTCATTTAGGGACACTTAATAGACTGCAACTGAGCAGAGACAACAAAACATTAAATCTACTTTCTAAATGTTTAAATACAAAATAAAATCCTGGGATGTCTAAAAAAAAAAGTAATTTTTAGGAGGAGGATAAATACAATTGTTTATCTCACCTCGGGTTTACTTTAAGAGCGCAACACACACACGCACACGCACACACGCACACACACACAGCCCTACACACCTGTTGTGTTTTTTTTTTTTTTTTTTTTGTTCACCCACCCCCAGCATTGCCATAGCAATGGATTTATTATATCACATGGATTCAGAAAGCAATCACACTGTGGACATTTTTCACTTAGGCCTCTTTTCCATGGGATGCTGAACTACGCGTTTATCAGGCCGTTCAGGCTGGCGGCCACAAGCGCCTTTCAGCTACATTTACATGCAGCATAATGGCAATGTTTGGTAGAGCCCACCAGGTTCTCGACTCAAGGCAACATTACACGTCGGCCATCTGAGGACAGAAACCGCCATGCTCAGATGTAAATTCATGTGAGATCACCTGTCTTACACGCGCTAGCAAGCAGCTGTTTATGGAAAAAGAGGTCTAAAGGTAGCCATACATCTAGTGATTTTGATTCAATCGACTAAGAGATAAACTTTATTAGGTGATCCACTTCAGTATGGTTGATTGAAAGTCGATCAATTTGTGGCCCACACTCTACAAGCAATATCCTGTGTGATTCACATTCACTAATCGATCTGACCAATGTTGTGCCTCCATGCTCTGAATGTAAAAATTGATTCGATGTCGACCGAATGATATGTGAACAGCAGCCATGCTGGAACACAACTCTATTCTCTCTCAATTCCATCAAATGATTGAATAGTCAGTGGTACAGCCAAATCGCTGTACATATGGCAAACATAGGTTGCAATGAATCCTGGAAAATAAAAAAAAAACTACCTGCTAAGTTTGCTCAGTAACTGATTAGCTTAAGTAAAGTGAAACACCGTCTATTAACCTTTTCAGAAACTATCTAAAGGCAGCCATTCACTGGTCGATTGCCACCTGATCGACCAACAGATAGATCCCTCTCTGATTGAATCTGATCACAGAGGGATCTATTGGCTGCCCATACACTGCACACAGATTTTGAATCAATTTTAGCTTGAAATCGAATCACATCCTGTGGAGCTGCCGCCTGCTCGCCCCGCTCATGTGCTCCCCCGGCCAGCAGGGATACATCACCTGTCCGCAGGCGCAAGTCCCCGGTCCATGCTGACACTTTCTCCGGCTGACATGTCTCCCCTTCACTTACTGTCCCATCCTGTGATGAGCGGAAGTACAAACAGTAGAGGGCGCTCTACTGTTTAAACTTCGGCTTGTCACAGGAGGAGACAGGAAGTAATGAGGAGGTAGGCCAGCCAGAGAAAGTGTCAGCACGGACTGGGGACTCACGCCAACGGACGGGTAATGTATCACTGCCACTATGCTGCATTGGTCGATCACCGCTAATGACGCGCTCCCAACCTGCCCGCGTTTGAGCAAAATTTTCCCCCAGGACAGGTTGACGGAATCTATCTATTTCAGATGGAAATCGATCGATTGGTCGACATTTGCGTTATCGATTAGACAGCAGATTCCATCACAGTGATCGAATCTGCTGTATATCGGCAGGAATTCGGCGCACTGTATGGATAGCTTAAGGGCTCAAACCCACTAGGAGTGATTTTCAGTCGCTAGTGATTTGAAAATCTCTTGATAATGCAATGCTTTGGGGGATTTTAATAAAATCACATCGCTCAAGTGGGATCACGCCCATAGCATTACATTAGCAAGAGCTCTTCAAATCACAACTGCTTAGTAACGTACCG